>NC_138774.1:34116826-34341826 GCF_965119305.1 Pelophylax lessonae
CTGATTTGGAATCCAAACCTTTCTCCCCTCTTATTATGTCAGAAACATAGCAGGGAGTTGTTCTGTAGCTCTCAAAAGAAAACACTGTTTGAGATATCAGTTCATTGCACAGAAAGTTACAGGAACACCGCAAATTCTGGCTGAAGGACACAATGGGGATCTCAATATTGGACCATTGGGTATGGCGCCATCTTCAGGATTAGGACACTAGGCACAAAAAAAAAACACAGTGTAGGGGTGGTCCCTGATTGTGGCCAAGCCCCAAACTGCTAAGGGAAACCTGTTTTTTTGGGTAGCGTCCAGGAATAAGGACCTTACCACCCTGCTTCTCAGCTTAAATAAAGAAAAACAATGCAGTCACCACATCCAAGGACGGGTAATTTGCAATATAGATGTAACAACCTTCAAGTTAAGTTCTTTAGCTGCTCTGTAATCAGTGGAGCAGCTTGTAATTGTTCTGGCCTGCTATGAGTTTCACAGGCTTTGAGTTTGACTATTTCCTCCTGCCTTTTTGGATGGTTCTGGAAAGTAGAGGCCTGGGAATGTCAAATGTATAAACTGAATATTTATGTGGTCCTAGCCAATCCCTGGGGGAGGATACCCAGTAGGTGGCTGGGAGGGAGCATACATAGTCTGAGGCCTGGAGGAGAAGGGTTCTTGTCCAGGAGGAAAAGTTCCCAGCCTGAAGGGCTGCTGCGATTCTGGGTGGTCTAGCTGTAATTCCTCATTTGCTCATTAAGGCCCCAGCCCTATTAGCTGGGGGGCCTAATATACTGAATTTTGCTGGAGATGACCAAGGGAGTTATCTGGGGTTCTGGTCTGAAAAGCCCACAGGAGATATGTTTCGCTGATTTTGGAAGGAGGCACCCAAATATCCAAGCACATTTGTAAGTACAGACCAGCAGGGGCAGACTGGCAACTTTTGGCCCAGGTGGCAAGTACAAACCAGAGGCCCATGGTTCAGCAACTTGGCCCTCCCTCCCACTCTCCCTCTTCCCATCCTCCTCCTGACCCCCATTCCAGGCTGAAGCCCTGCTCCAGGTACTCTCTACTCACCGGCTGAATCCAGGTTCCCAACCTGGCCAGCAGGGGGCGCTTGGGGAGAGCTGGGGCAGCTTGGTTGGGGCTGGTCAGGGGAGGAGAGTCTCCAGTGGGGCATGGAACCAGCCTCTCTGGGGGGGAGGCCTGCACTCTGTCCTTGTCTTCACCGCACACTCAGTAGGTCAGTGGCAGGGACTTTTTACTTCACCAGGAATCCTTAAGGTATGTCTGTGGCAGAAGCGGTGCAGCCTTTTTACAGGACATCAGAGCGGCCTAGGGGGCAACAACCCCCCTGCCCCTTGGCCCAGTCCTCCCCTGCAGACCAGTGTGTGAGATCACGGGTGACTGCTGCAAAGATGCTGAAAGGTGGACATTCCTTACAGTGTCCCTGTGTAGTTCCGCCCATTATTTGCTGCTACAAGGACTGAGCTAGGAATCTTTGAGAAAGAAACAAGGGTCCTACAGCTACCCCGCACCCATCCAAGTTCAAGTTTAATAAAGCATCAGAAAACACAAACCCCTAGACCAGGGATATGCAAACTGCGGCCGTCCAGCTGTTGCAAAACTACAAGTCCCATCATGCCTCTGCCTCTGGATGTCATGCTTGTGGCTGTCAGAGTCTTGCTATGCCTCATATGACTTGTAGTTCTGCAACATCTGGAGGGCGGTAGTTTGCATATCCCTGCCCTAGACTAATCATTGAGCCAGAAGAGTGACTGAAACTGTGCGCCTGGCTGCGAATACACTAGCCTGTGACCTTGGGACCAAACAATGGGCCTTTTCGGGGGTGAGATAGATATGAACCACTTGCTTACTGGGCACTTATACCCCCTTCCTGCCCAGGCCAATTTTCAGCTTCCAGCACCATCACACTTTAAATGAGAATTGCGCAGTCATACAACACTGTACCCAAATTACATTTTTTATTATTTTTTTTGAGACAGATAGAGCTTTCTTTTGGTGGTATTTAATGACCACTGGAGTTTTTTTATTAAAGAAATGAAAAAATAAGATCAAAACTTTAATAAGTGTTTTTTCTCCTTCACTGATGTGCGCTGATGAGGCTGCACTGATATGCAGCACTAATGGGCACTGATAGGCGGCACTAATGGGCACTGATAGGCAGCACTAATAGGCACTGATAGGCAGCACTGATGAGCACTGATAGGTGGCACTGATGGGCAGCACTGATGAGCATTGAAATGCAGCACTGATTGGCGGCACTATTGAGCACTGATAGGGGGCACTGGTGGGCAGCATTGACAGCACTGACTGGCACTGATATTCAGGCCACTGATGGTAGGTGCCCTGATTATCTCTGTGCATGTCCCCTGTCAGGATTGCCAGTTACTGGCTCTCCTCATGCTGGGACAGCGCGTGAGGAAAGGAATGCCGATAACAGGTTATTCTGTTTACACTGTGATCAGCTGTGATTGGACACAGCTGACCGGTGTAATAAAGGGCCACTGTGATTGTCCTTTTACTACAATCTGTGATTGGGTGTGTCCAAAGGACACAGCAATCACAGAGCGCACCAGATGTGTGCCCTAGGGGGCCAGCAAGTGGCGTGGTCCAGGGAGGACGTCCATGGACGCCTTCCCGGAACAACAGAGCCGCGCTGTAGCCGTTTTTCAGCTATGGCATGGTTAGGAAGTGGTTAAAGTGAACCTTGCATATAAACTCAAGATCTGCTTGCCTTTGAGGCCTCTACCCATTGATTCTAAAAAAGCTTAGTAAAAGCCGTAAAAAATGTAAATGATGATGTCACCTCGTCATTGCATCCCAGGAAAGCAGGGGATCCCAAAATAAAATGTACAGCACTGGAGTGCCTTCTTGCGAGATTTGGAAACCTCAGCTTTCCCCACACCCTGTGGTGAGGAGCAGTAAGGTCATTCTTGCACCATAAAGCCCCGTACACACGTACTGATCGTCGGCCGAACGATCGGCCGTCTTTTGTCCAGGGCTGTCGTGTCTGTTGAAAACTGCAAAAGACTGCACACGAATTTTGTTGGCCAACAACAGCCAACTGCAGAAGTGATGTCATGTGATGGTTAACTTTCCGTGTCTTTTTTCTTTTCTGAGCATGCCCAGTCTTGCAAATCTGCTGACTGTCGGCCGAATTCTGTACTGACTGGCGAACAATCGGCCGTTCTGGTGTTGGCCAAAAGAAATTTTAATGCCTACACGACAGATTCTGTTCGGCCGAAAATGCGCTGTCGGCTGTCGGAAGCATCATACTAACAAGCCTACAATCGGCCGATCGGTCGTCGGCCGAATATTTACGGCCGACAATCGGTACGTGTGTACGGGGCTTTAGGGGGTGAATATGGTGAGCATTTTATCCATTTTTTTATGTTTCTTTATTGGCTTTTACTGTGTTTTATTTTTAACCAGGGGTAAAAGGCTTCCTTCTGTGAACAAGGGTGGGGGACTTTGACACCATCTGTCTTCCACATATAATGGGATTTTAACATCTCTACCATGGAGATTGGACAACAATTCACACCTGCAGTCATGTAACTGGAATAATTAGCACCTATGCAGACACCTTGACACAAGGATGGGATTATGTAATTAGAACAAGGTGGTTCCACAATTTTTACAATCATGTTCTTGGACAATGAACATCTGCCTTGACACATTTCCTGGTGATTGGATTAAGGTGTCTGTGCTACTTGCGTGGATATAAATGTTGGGGTACCTGCCTGACACTCATTAAAACTGAAGAAGAGAAGCTATGAAATGTCTTCAACATTACAGAACAAGCCCAGCTGAATCCGACTAACTACTTCTAGATACACCATGGCTTGGATAAATGAGAACCTTCACAATCATACAGGGGGTAGAAGACTCGAAGATAAATGGACCTTGTCTTTTTATTCAAGGTCCACTAATACTGCTGAAAGCCTCGATTTTTCATAAATCTGAATTTTATCTCACACCACCACCAGCAGCTCCTGTTCTGCTCTCCTCTCTCGATGTCTGTTAGAAGCTCACAGATAAGTAACCCTTTCCTTTGGCAATGTGTTCAGAAATTGCTGCCAACCATTCACTATATTAATTTTGTACAACAAGTCCCTGGTGTACAATTGGTGAACAGAAACTCAGCATCAGTCTGTCCAAGGAAGGTGTGTGATAGCGCTGGACCGATGAGAGTGGAGATTGATTCTAATGAATAAAGAATAAAGTGTGTTTTCCCACCTGAGGTTCATTTTATAGTGAAAGTAAGTTTTGTACGGTCCTGTTTCTAAACCCAAGCTTCTGCCTCTGTGATCACGATAGGCCAATCACTCAACAGACAAACAAATGTAAGTGTGGTTAGGAGTGTCTTCTACGCAGCACAACTCAAATTGACAACTAGAGTGGTCGCCCAGCTGGAATACGAGAAAGCCCGGAGGAAACTTTTCTTCCAAAAACAAAAGCTCTATGAACATGGGGAACGCGCGGGGAAACTGCTAGCATATTTGGTGCACTGTGATGATAGGCCTCCGGTGGTAATTAGCCTTTGCCTCCCGGGTGGTGAATCTGTGTCAGAACCCAGATTAGTGGCTGGGCACTTTAAGGACTTTTTAGTCAACTGTATGCCTCCACCGCCCCTGCTGACTCTACCCCGATGGAGACCTTCCTAGACTCACTTGACTTTCCCCAACTGACTGCTTGCTGAGTAGGTGGAACAATTAGAGGTGCCGCTTATGGCGGATGAAGTATTGGATGCCATGGCCAGATTTCCCAGGTCCAAGTCTCCGGGCCTGGATGGATTGCCAGTGGAGTTTTACTCCCAATACTCTGAGATATTGGTGCCTAAGTTGCTCTCAATGTTCAATCACGCCTTCGATACCTCGTCCCTGCCAAACTTCCATGCAGGAGGCCTTAATAGTCCTTATTCCCAAACCCGACAAAGACCCCCAACTCCCTGAGTCCTACCGCCCGATCTCGCTCCTCCAGGTGGACGTAAAAATTTTGCCCAAGAGTCTTTCCCTTAGGCTTAAGCAAGTAATTCTCTCTCTAGTTCATGCAGATCAATCCGGCTTTATGCCGGGAAGGAACACCTCATTCAATCTACGTTGCCTATATATGAATCTACAGGCCCAGCATGATAACTTTGGCACTAGGGTGGTTGTAGCCTTGGACACAGCCAAGGCGTTTGACTCTGTTGAGTGGGTGTTCCTGTGGAGGTGCCTGGAGTGCTATGAGTTTGGCCCCAACTTCATTCGCTGGATCCAAATTCTTTATCAAGCACCGGTGGCCAAGGTCTTGGCGAATGGGTGGGCTTGGCGGAGGGCTTTCCTTTGGCTAGGGGCACCCATCAGGGCTGCCCATTGTCTCCCCTGCTTTACGCTCTGGCTGCCGAACTGCTGGCCATGGCTATCCGCGCGCACCCGGACATTGTGGGACTGTGGGAGGGACCCCTGGAGGAGAAAATCGGAATGTACATGGATGACACTTTACTTTGCCGACCCTGACGCCTCCTTGCACACGGCTTTAGACCTTATTGATTCCTTTGGGTATTTCTCGGGTCTCAAAATTAACTGGGAAAAATCACAAATATTGCCTCTAGATGACGTCTCTGCTCTCCCTAGCCCGGAAAGGACCTTCTCCTTCGACGCGTGGACCACATTAAATATTTAGGAGTACAGTACTGGTTACTAATTCACCTGCCGACTATGTGACCGACAATCTTCAACCCCTGTTTACCCTTATAAAAGGAGTGTCTTCTACAAACTTTCATCTCATTGAAATTCATTTAAAATATTTATTTGTTGAAGAAGCCTTTCTCAATCTTTTCAGCAAAGAACCCTTGCCATAACTTTCTGGTCTCAGGGAACTCCTGCTAAATATTATCATATCTACAACTCATGATAGATTAGTGTGATGGTCAGTGAGAAGAATGCTCCTTACACTAAAAAAGATCAGTGGTGTCAGTGGGGACTTCTCAGAGAGACAGAAGTTGTTCATAGCTCAAGGAAATCCTAGCAACCTCTGGAGGAACCCTAGGGTTCAATGGAACCACAGTTGAGAAACCCTGTGTTATAGCAGTAGATACAGCCAACACCTTCCAGGGTAAGGACTCCCCCTTCTTTAAGGCTTGAACAACAAAACTCAAAAAGCATGAAAGGAAGGTGGAGTGAGTTTAGCATGTCACATTGCCAATGTATCGCCAGAAGCAACATTGATTCAGCCATAATAAGGAAAATTAATGTTCTTAGAGCTAAACATTTTGTATGTTCTACTAGTGTATGGACAGCTTTAGGTAATTTATCCCCAGGTAAGTCTCAAATCTATAAATATCACATCCAAACTTAGGATGCATAACAAAGCCCTCCAAATGGAAAATTGTTGCAAATTATGATACATTTTAGGTTCTCTGGGCTGATCTCTACACAACTATGTCAGATTCCCAGTTTGCCATTTTGGTGATAGTGGCATTTTTGATTGCAGCACCATGCTTCAATGCAACTTTCTGCTGAAATACACCAATATGATATTATAGACCAGTCTGTCCCAACCAGGGTTCCTCTAGAGCATGGGATATCAAACTCAATTTAATTGTGGGCCACATCAGCATTAGGGTGGTCCTCAAAGGGCCGGTTGTATCTACTTAGATACCTAGGAGTGCGCAGTGTACAAAGTGTAGGGTTCACAAGTGCGCTACATACAGATTGCAGAGTTCAGGGGTGCACTGTGTACAGACTGCAGGGTGGAGGAGTGTATGGCATACAGAGTGCAGATTTTATGGGTGCGCTACATACAGAATACAGAGATAAGAAGTACGGGGCATGCAGAGTTCAGGAGTGTGTGGAGTACAGAGTGCCCCCCCCCCCCCCTCAGAAAGCTTCCTCACATCTCATCGGCCTGACTCTAGTACTTCCCAGCAGCATAGATGGCTCTGTGTCTCTCTCTCTCACACTTGCAAGGGGATCATTGGTCAGCACTGCTGTGCCCCGCCGCAGGGTAGGCAGGGATCTGCAAGAGTCGGAGGTGGCAAACTGGAGTTTCACCACATTCCAGCTGAAAAAAAAGCCCTGGGTGTGAGGGCCACGTGAAATGGCCTGGTGGGGCGGATTCGACCCACGGGCTTTGTGTTTGACACCTGTGCTCTAGAGGTAGTTAAGGGTTCCTTGAGCAATGACCAGTGGTGTCAATGGTGCCTGCATAGTTATGGCACCAGTCTCAGTTTAGGGGGGGGGCGGACTGTGGCTATTGGAAGTAGAAAATGTCCCAGCATCCGTGGGAATAAACACTGCCCCATTTTTGGTGTTAGTGAGAAAAATTGTGCGCCATCATTGGCGTCATTTAGTGGAAAGAATCATGCCCCATCGTTGGTGTCAGTGGGAGGAACTGTGCCCCATCACTGGTGTCATTTGAAGGAACTGCCCCGACGTTGGGGTCATGGGGAGGAATTGTGCCCCTGTATTGGTGTCAGTGGGGGGAATTATGCCCCAGTGCTAGTGTCAGAGGATAAAATATTATCCCAAGGGCTGGATAAAAGCAAGCAAAGGGCCACAGTTTGGAGACCACTGGTCTACAGTATTACATAGCATTTTTAAATGTACAAATGATGTCCAAGTTGCTTGTTCAACTTTCACCAGCGACAGTATCTATACAGTGCTTTGTTGGAATATTTGATATAAAGGCTCCAAGTGATGCCTGGATGGATTTTCAATACACTGAAGGGATTGATGTTATATATTTTAGCAGTGACGTCGCATTCTTTAAAGTTCGCTGCTATGGCTACATCCAGCTATAATATTACCAACATTACCCAGCATTCAGTTGGTTCATATAGGAAAAATGGTGGAATTGGTCTCCTCTGTCCATTTAAAAATTATTTTCAGCAACATAAGCCTCATATTTCTCTTTAACAATCCATTTGGATTGGAGGACTTTGTGATACATCCTAGTTATGGGCATGATATTTATGGGCTGAGGACTTATCTGAGGATGAATTACGTAAGGGTTGATGCAAGGGTTGTCATATAAATCACATGATATATAAATTGTACAATTTACATTTTTTTTTTATGTGATTTGTATTTCCATAGAGATGTTTTAACCACTTTACCACCGGAGGATTTTGCTGTCTTACGCCTGGGCCACTTTTTGCGATTTGGCACTGTGCGAATTTAACTGACAATTGCGCGGTCATGCAACACTGTACCCAAATTAAATTTACGTCCTTTTTTTCCCACAAACAGAGCTTTCTTTTGGTGGTATTTGATCACCTGTGCGATTTTTACTTTTTGCGCTATAAACAAAAAAATAGCGACAATTTTGAAAAAATAACAATATTTTTCACATTTTTTATATGAAATTCCCCCCCAAAAAAATGTAGAAATCAAAATGTTTTATCATTTTAGGCCAATTTGTTTTCTGCTACATATTTTTAGTAAAAAAAATTGCAATAAGCGTATTTTGATTGGTGTGCGCAAAAGTTATTGCGTTTACTAACTAAGGGAAAGATTTCTGTAGTTTTTGGTGTGTTTTTTTTTTTAACGAGTAATGGCGGCGATCTGCGATTTTTTTTTGCGGGACTGCGACATTGCGGCGGACAGATCGGACCCTTGACTGACATTTTTGACACTTTTGAGGGTACCAGTGACATTACTACAGTAATCAGTGCTATCTATAAATATGCACTGTTACTGTAAAAATTACACTGGCAGGGAAGGGGTTAATTTTTATTGGTAATCGAGGGGTTAATGTATGCCTGGTGCTTACTAACGTGTGTGGGGGGAGGGGACTGAGTGACACAGGGACAGATCGCAGGTTCAGCTATGCTGAATCCTGTAATCTGTGACTGTCTGTCACTTAGGAGATCCGCCCGCTTTGTTTACACAAGCGGGCGGATCTCCACACTCGATTCCCCGACGATCGGGGAAGAGCGGCAGTGATCACCGCCGCTCCTCCCCTGGCCCGACTCCCGTCGTAAGTGAATACAGCGGGAGCGAGCCTCCGGTGGCGCACGCGCGCCGCCGAGAAAGGAGAGTGTCTGGCGACGTAGGTACGACGCCACACGTAGGTACGTCGCCAGACGTTATCGAGCCACTTTGCATTCAGTTGAGCTCCAGTGAGCAGCGGTAAAGTGGTTAAACTTTGATATTTTGATACAAATTTGTATGTATGTTAGACTCCTGATCCTAATATATAAAATATTACCTTTATCCATTGTATACAAGTAGTTACATTTATTAAATATTTTTTTTTTATATTTATTTTATTTGTATAACCTTTGACTTATCTTTCTTTGTAGTTTAATGTATACCCCCCCCCCCCCCGAAAAAATAAATACATAAATAAATAAATAAATAAATAAATAAATAAATAAAAAGTTTAAAAAAATACCACTAGGAATCAATCGAAAATTCTGTTAAAAAAAAAAGTGCACTAGCCTAACTTTTTCTCTCTAAAGCCAGGCAGACACATCAATGAAATTATTTTGATTTTTTTGTTGCTCTTCAATAATACAGCTAGGGAAATGTGCAACTTGTATGAGCCCAATGCGATCAATGAAAGCAGAAGCAGGCGAGGTGGAAAATCTTGTGGATAGGGCAGCGTTGGCTTGATCGTTAAAATAGAATCACATAAGCACAATGAATTAAAAGATAAACTATGCAATTGATTTTTTCGCCTAGTTTTGATTGGACCGGTACAAATATCACCGATAAAAAGTGCAGGGACGTTTGGCTTCTCAAATTAATTCTTTTGCTGTAAATAGCCAATTAAAATTCCCTGCCCAATTGCGGAAAAGTAATCGAACGCCCAAAATTGAACGCATGTTTGGACAGCATAAATCTCTCCCCCAGCTTACCTCCGCTGGGTGCTGTGCCTTTTCCCTTCATTGACACCACCCTGCATGCTCCTCTCACTCAGAACTAAAAGCTTGTAGCTATTGCAGAGAAGTCAGGTGAGAGAATACAACAGCATACATACTTTCTGTTCTATGGAACCTGTGGTTTTCATACATTGCACTGATGATTGCCAACTAGCCTGAAACAGTTGTATGGAAAGAATTGCTCTGTAATAGTGGTCTTAAAACTGTTGCCCTTTGCTTGCCCTTATCCAGCCCTCGGATGAGTCATCATTCTTTCCACTGATACCAATGATGGGGCACTATTCCTCCCACTGATACCAATTATGGGGCACTATTCCTCCCACTGATACCAATGATGGGGCACTATTCCTCCCACTGATACCAATGATGGGGCACTATTCCTCCCACTGATACCAATGATGGGGCACTATTCCTCCCATTGATACCGATGATGGGGCACTATTCCTCCCACTGACACCAATGATGAGGCATCATTTCTTCCAATGACACCAATGGTAGGGCACTATTCCTCCCACTGATACCAATGATGGGGCACTATTCCTCCCACTGATATCAATGATGGGGCACTATTCGTCATACTGACACAGATGATGGGGCACTATTCCTCCCACTGATACCAATGATGGGGCACTATTCCTTCCATTGATACCGATGATGAGGCACTATTCCTCCCATTGATACCGATGATGAGGCACTATTCCTCCCATTGATACCAATGATGGGACACTATTCCTCCCACTGATACTAATGACAGGGCACTATTCCTCCCATTGATACCAATGAAGGGGCACTATTCCTCCCACTGATACCAATGAGAGGGCACTATTCCTCCCACTGATACCAATGATGGGGCACTATTCCTCCCACTGATACCAATGATGGGGCACTATTCTTCCCACTGATACTGATGATGGGGCACTATTCCTTCCACTGATACTAATGACAGGGCACTATTCCTCCCACTGATACTGATGATGGGGCACTATTCCTTCCACTGATACCAATGATGGGGCACTATTCCTCCCACTGATACTGATGATGGGGCACTATTCCTTCCACTGATACCAATGATGGGGCACTATTCCTCCCACTGATACTAATGACAGGGCACTATTGCTCCCACTGATACCAATGATGGGGCACTATTTCTCCCACTGATACCAATGATGGGGCACTATTCCTCCCACTGACACCAATGATGAGGCACTATTTCTCCCATTGATACTAATGATGGGGCACTATTCCTCCCACTGGCAATGGTGATGCAGCACTATTCCTCCCACTGACACCAATGATGGGGCACTATTCCTCCCACTGACACCAATGATGGGGCACTATTACTCCCACTGACACCAATGATGGGGTACTATTCCTTGAATTGACACCAATAATGAATCATCATTCCTTCCAGTGACACCAATACTGGGGCACTATTTCTTCTATTGATACCAATGATGGGGCACTATTCCTCTCATTGACACCAATGATGGGGCACTATTCCTCCCACTGACAACAATGCTAGAGAAGTATTCCTTTCACTGATACCAATGATGAGGCAGGCATCATTCCTTCCACTGACACCAATGGTGGGGCACTATTCCTCCCAGTGACACCAACGATGTTGTGCTGTTCCTTCCACTGATACCAATGATGGAGCACTATACCCCCTCCTACTGACCAACACACACTATGTCATTTTTTTTACTTCTACTGATACCAGAACATTCTCAGCTCCTAATGGCCACAGGCTGTCCCCGCACCCCCCCCCCCCCCCCTACCCAAAGCCTGAGGGACTGTACACCGGCCCTTTGTCCATAAAGACATGGATGAGCGAGTTTGGGGCGGAGAAACATTACCGGCCTGTACAGAGTCCTGATCTCAACCCAATAGAATGCCTTTGGGATGAATTAGAGCGGAGATTGCGAGCCAGAGATTCTTGTCCAACATCAGTGCCTGACCTCACAAATGCGCTTCTGGAAGAATTGTCAAACATTCCCATAGACACTCCTAAACCTTGTAGACAGCCTTCCCAGAAGAGTTGAAGCTGTTATAGCTGCAAAGGGTGGGCCAACTCAATATTGAACCCTACGGACTAAGACTGGGATGCCATTAAATTTCATGTGCGTCTGAAGGCAAGCGTCCCAATACTTTTGACAATGTAGTGTTCTTTCTGCTCATCACTAATTACAAGTGTGGCCATGGCATAGGTGTGCACCCTAAATCTCAAAAACATGTTTGTGTGTGTCTACATATATTTGACCCCGACACATTGATCTCCCTGCCGGCACAGTGAAAGGGAAGTGCATAAGCACTTCTCTTATGGCAGAGCCGGTAAAAGGCAGATCTTTCCTATCATCCCACTGGCACACAAAGCGATAATGCTAATGTGCATGGGTTGATTAGGGTGTGCCCAGGCACACCCGGCAAACCCTGTGCACACGCCTATGGTATGAAGTAAAAAAATCCAAATTAATTGGTTAGTTTGCGGTCTTCATTGTGGTGATAGGTGCACTTTATTATAGACCAAGACCATTGTGTACGTTTCTTTGTTTAACTCCAGCCTGCTGCCTACAGTCTACACCAGTGGTCCTCAACCCTGACCTACAGGGCCCACTAACAGGCCAGATTTGCAAGATAACTGAAATACATCCCAGGTGATATCATTTGCTGCTCAGTGATTGCAGTACTCTAGTCTGCATCTCCCCAAAGTAATACCTAAAATCTGACCTGTTAGTGGGCCCCGAGGACCAGAGTTGAGGACCACTGGTCTACACCACAAGTGTCAAACACAAGGCCCTCCAGGCCATTTCATGTGGTCCTCGCCCCACTCCTGCAGCTGCAGGAGAGCTCCAGCCCTCCTCCAGACCCTGTGCTTTCTGCTTTCCAGCAATGCCTCCAGCTTCTTCCCAACAGCAGCCCAAAGTAAGGGTGGTGCACTGTGATGTAAGGGAGGGTGGGGGGCTCAACCTCTGATGGTGGGAGGCTCTTGACATCTTATGTAAGAGTAGGGGATGCTCTGGACTTCCAGTCTTACAGATACAACCGGCCCTTTTGAGGGCAATCATAATGCTGATGCAGCCCGCAAATAACTTTACACCCCTGGTCTAGACCATGAAGTCCAGAGAGCAGCATGAACCACAACAGATCTGAGAACAAGAAAGCCATCAAGAGTCCCTCTACTTCCCACAGTTGGCTGTCTAGAATAACATGGCTGAGGAGGGGAGAAGGGGCTTATCCAGGGGCTGTCAGATTCTAGTAGTTTGTGATCTGTTTTACCAGTAATGACATAAGTGCAGTGCAGCATAAAACTCAGCAGCTTGGTTCCTGGTACTGAAGGCTCTAAGGTTGATTTCGTGAAGAAGCAGAGAAGGATCACTCCACTGTACAAAGTGCATTGTCACTAAGTAAATGAGGTGAAGCTAAGTGAAAATTGGATTTGTAAAGAATACCTAACTGGGTGTAAGGAGAATCATAAAAATTGGATTTTTGCTCACACAATTAGGTCATTGAATTTCTCACCACTTCACCTCATTCACTAAGCTAAGGGAACAGCCTATAAATCAACCCCTCCAATCAACCACATTGCCTGTCTGATGATTAGTGCGGACTGCAGACAAGCTGAATGTAAACAGAGCAATATTTACACAGATGTCAAAGCATGGGAAAAAAGAAGGTAAAGCTGGCCATACACGCAGGGGAGGACTGGGGCAGGGGGGCAATTGCCCCCCAGGCCACACTGATGCCCCATAAAAAAGGCTGCACTGCTTCTGCCACAGAGATGCCTAAAGGATTCTTAGTGAAGAGAAGTAAAAAGTCCTCGCTGCTGACTTACTAAGGCGGGATGAAGACAAGGACAGAGCGCAGGCCTCCCTCCCAGCATGGATGGTGTAAACTGTGACTGAGCAGAGGCCGGTTCCATGCCCCATTGGAGACTCTCCGACCGAGTTGTCCCAGCTCCCCCCAACTGCCCCCTGCTGGCAAGGTTGGGAACCTGGATTCGGCCAGTGAGTAGAGAGTACCTGGAGGGGAACTTCAGCCTGGAATGAGGGTCAGGAGGAGGACTGGGAAGAGGGAGAGTGGTAGGGGGGCTGAGTCGCTGCCCCATGGGCCTCTGGTTTGTACTTGCCCCCTTGGCCTGAAAGTTGCCAGTCAGCAACTGCATACATGGCTCCAATTTCGTCTCACCCAGCTTGACTTTTAAAAGTCAATTTTAAAAATACTTGGCTGAATAGTGACTGTATCCAATCAGATCCAGTCACTGGTTGGGTATTCAGGCAGGCACGGGTGTTGAGGCTGTCCAGGGGAGGACTGGGACAGGGGGCAGGGAGACAATTGCCCCCCGGGCTAGTCTGATGCCCCATAAAAAGGCTGCACCGCTTCTTCCACAGACATGTGTAAAAGGATTCCTGGTGAAGGGAAGTAAAAAGCCCTGCCGCTGACCTACTGAGTGTGGGATGAAGATGAAGACAGAGTGGATGGTGTAAACTGTGTCTGAGCAGAGGCCGGTTCCATGCCCCACTGCAGTCTCTACACCCCCGGCCACCCCAGACCGAGCTTTCCGGGCTCCCCCCAACCAGCCTCCACTGGCCAGGTCGGGAACCCGTATTCGGCCAGTGAGTAGAGAGCACCTGGAGCGGAGCTTCAGCATGGAATGGGGGTCAGGAGGAGGTCGGGAAGAAGGAGAGTGGGAGGGGGGCCAAGTCGCTGCACCATGGGCCTCTGGTTTGTACTTGTCCCCTGGGCCGAAAATGTTGCCAGTCAGCGCCTGAGGCTGTCTGATGTTAATCCAGCTTCCGACAGAGTGCTGCACAAATTTATATCAACAATATCCAGTTAATGACTCATTTTCATTTTTTTGAAGAAAAAATGAGCAGGGAATGCTAGCCAGACCTTCTCTTCCAACATCAGTGCCTGACCTCACAAATGCGCTTCTAGAAAAATGGTCGAAAATTCCCATAGAAAAACTCCTAAACCTTGTGGACAGCCTTCCCCCGGAGTAGTTGAAGCTGTTATAGCTGCAAAGGGTGGGCCAACTCAATATTGAACCCTACAGACTAAGACTGGGATGCCATTAAAGTTCATGTGCGTGTAAAGGCAGGCGTCCCAATACTTTTAGGAATATTATATATATATATTATATTGTATATCATGCAGCCTTATTTACAAGGTTCCGTTGCTATTTGACCAGACATCAGTACGGGGAGGATGTGTGATCTTGGGAACTGAGTGTGGTAGAAGGAGCACTTTGGTGACATTTTGGAGTACCCTTTAAAGAGACACATGGTGGAAGAAATTTCCGGACATTACACCATTGGACTTTTCATGTTTTGACATTAATTCATATTGGACTGTTTATGTTTTCATTATTGATTTATATTGGATTTTTGAGTGATTTGGGAAAGCATGTAGTAGGTTACTGAATTTTGATGGTCATTAGATATATGTATTCTGTACAATTTTTTAGCGCTGTATTCTTTTTTTTTCTTTTATTAATTTTGGAGGTGTAAACCTTTGATACGTTTTCTGTTTTCTATTGTGAACAAAATATGGGTTTATGAGATTTGCAAACCATTGAATTCTGTTTTCATGAAGATTTTACACAGCATCCCAGTTTTGGAATTAGGGATGTATAAAGCAGCGACCCCCTCCCCCCCCCCCCCTATTTTGGTATCAGGGACCGGTTTTGTGGAGGACAATATTTCCATGAACCGGGGGGGGAGGGGGCTTATCGGTAGGGGTGTGGGAGATATAGATATCAGATACAGTCCGATTTCACACTGACTTGCGATAAAATGCAGTAAAAATGGATGTACATTACCATCCATTTTCATGCATGAATTAACGCACGTAGACTTGCATTGATCTGCGTTTTAGCTCACTTGTAAAATGCAGGTCGATGCACAGACACATAAAAAACAATTGTTTTTTTTATGTGTCCTGTTCACTGTACAATGCTGCATTGACCTGCGATTCATTAAAAGGCAACATGTATGCATCTTAACGCAACGCGGATCAACGCAGTGTTGTACTGTGAACAGGACACACAAAAACGATTGTTTTTTATGTGTCTATGAATTATCCAGCACTTTACAAATGTTCTACAATGCAAGTCAACATGTGTTAAGGGCGAATCCACACTATCTGGAGAGCTGACAGCTCTCCCCATTGTCGGCTGCCCTAGGGGGCAGAGTGGTGGGCCATTCAGCGAATCACACTGCTCCCCTTTTTTTTTTTTTGTGAGCTTTATTTGAAGTGTACAAAACATACACTTCATTCACTGCAATGTCCAGCAGCATGATGTGCTGCCTGATGTTGCAGTGCAATTCGGGCTGGCATGATGCAATAGTGTCTGCATTTTATCGCAGAGCTAGGCTACATTGCAGAATGAATTGTTTCCTGTGTGTCCCTGCTGTGACAGATGTTATACCATGCAGTAAAACATCTGTCACCGCACAGCTAGCCGTGGCTGTCTGCAGTAATCACAGCAGGTAATCGCTTGCTCTGAGAATGGTCCCGAATAGCTTTGGCTGCCGCTGACCTGTCATTAAAGCGGAGTTCCGGCCTCAAATACCTTTTTTAACTAAAAATACCCCTATAATACGAATCCATCGCCCTTTACAGAACCGCTATTCTCATACTTACAAGGTGTATGCTATTGGATTTTAGTCAAAATCTTACTTTTAAAAACGCTGTCTGGGCGCGGCCATCTTGGATGTGGGCGTCTGAAGCCGCAGTGTAATCTGCTGTGTCCTTCTTCCTGATTCCAGGGAGTGTTCTGTGAGTTCTTCCTGATTCCAGCCTCCTGGGAGTGATGACAAACAGCTCCCAGGATGCAATGGAAAGGCGGAAGTGATGTCGGTGGCCGCGGTCACAGAGGGGGGAGAAGGAGGAAGTACAATCAAAAATGCCATGAAAATAAGGTAAGGGACCCCCGAAAAAAAATTAAAAATGCCCAATTGTTGATCAGCATAGCGAGCATTCCAGGAATCACTAAAGTTGCAAAATAGGCCGGAACTCCGCTTTAAAATGTACAGGGGGTGGGGCGGCCACAGCTAGCCACTCACAAGTGCCTGAAACAGCTGCAAGAATCAGCAATTTCCAGTCATACTTCAATGACAGTTTGGCGGTTGTCGCAGCCAGGCCTGGGACAAGGGGAGGGCAGGAGAAGCGGCTGCCCTGGGCACGGTGGTATCATGTGAGGTGAGGGAGGGATTTGTGCTAGCAGGTATAATTGGGGGTAATTGTGCTAGGAGGGCGAAACTTGGAGGGGATTTGTGCTAAGATGGGGGATTAGGGAGAATTTGTGCTGGGAGGGGGGATCCTGAGTGGAGGGCAGAGAATTTGTGCTCAGAGGGGAAATTTGAAGGGTAGAGCATTTGTACAAAGGGGGGGGGGGTGTTTTTTTCATGTGGGTGGATTTGTGCTGGGAGCATATGGGGAATACAAGCATTTTAGCTCGGGGGTTGGGAGGGACGTGGCAAAGATTTGTGCTGGGAAGGGGGTTTGAGCAGGGGAGCGAAATTGTACTGGGTGTAGGGGGAATTTATGCTTAGAGGGTAAGCATGCAGATTAGTGCTAAAAGTGTTTTATTGGGGGGGGGATTTTTGCTGATACATAATGCTCATACATCTTTGGGGGAGACACAATTTGGCATGTCCGCCCTTGGCTCTAGATGACCTTGGCACTGGTCGCAGCTATCTGTGGCTGTCCGCAGTAATCACTGGCTCTGAGAACAGCCACGGATAGCTGCGGCCGCCGCCAACCTGTCATTGAAATATACGGGGCTCGGTGGTGGCAGCTAGTTACTCGCAGGTGGCTGAAACAGCTGCAGGTATCAGCAGATCCCTGTCGCTGTCATTCGCACTGGCGCTAATCTCCCGTGTGAATTTTGTCTTATCGTTAAGTTAATCAATTTTCAAAAATCAAGACGCTTCCGGGGCAACTTCATAGTAGTTAGAGCGGGAGCATAACTCCAAACCATGGGGCCCCATAGCAAAATTTTGATGCGTTCTGCAGGGACCTTTCTTTGTAGCAACTGGCAGTGTCAACTGTGACATGCCATCATTGATCACAACATAAAGGGGTCCGTGTATGTTGTATAACAAATTTGCCATGCGAATGCCTCAAGCATCATACCATGAAGCCATGAAGAATAATCGCTGTAATATGTCTAGTATGTTTGTTTGCTATGCCTGTCTTCTCCATCTAGTCGTCACAATGTGGTATTTAGCTAAAATACCTTAAATCGGTAAAATACTGCAATATGGCCACTAGATGGAGCTGAAGATCATAGGAAATAAAAATATTGAAAACATTATGGCGATAATTTGACTGTGCTGAGGTGTTTTTTTTTTTTCATACATAGATCCCAAACTGTGCCTAAATCATGTACAGATAGCAAGAAAGTTGTCAGCATATTGAGAGGGGCGCATGTGAGGAGTGCCAGTGGAACACGGGTAACACAGGTCACAGATGTTGAGGTTCTCCTGCTCCTTGGAAGGCCTGTAGGACCGTTTTACCACATCCAGATGCCCTCCCCCGCATACCTTATTGGACCTAGCATCAGATATGCTAATTGAATGCATGCTAAGTAACATGTAACAGTAACACTTCCAGGTATCCATTACCTCTCACAGAGATTGCAGTTCCCCATCTGACAGTGCCTTCGTCTGCTTTTCTCTCCAGAAGGACAACGCCATCTTTGTTCAGGCATATTTGGACGAAACGCGTTAGGACACCCTTTGGGGCAGGATCAATATTGCAAAAGTTTTCTTTGTACATAGGTATCCAAAATGAGAGTGCATGTAACCGAATTGAGATGCCTGTGCCTGTGCAGTTCTTTGCTGTGTTCACTACTGTGCTGATCCTTGCTGGAGGCTCTCTGACATAAGGAAGCAAAGCCCTGCCTCTGCCAAAATGGCCGCCTCCATACAGAGAGACAGTGTAAAACAAGACATGGTAAGCAGTGCTGGGACAAGGTCACCTAGAGCCCAGGGCAAACATGCCAAATTGCAAACCACCCCCCCCCCCCCAAGATGTATGAGCATTATGTATCAGCAAAAAAAATCCCCCCCCCCCAAAAAAAAATGTAGCACTAATCTGCATGGGTACCCCAAAAGCATACATCCCCCCTCCTCCCAGTACAAATCCAACCCCTGCTCAAACCCCCTTCCCAGCACAAATCTTTCCCCCCCCCCCCCCCAACTCCCCAGCTCAAATTCTCTTATTCCCCATATGCCTCCATCGCAAATCCACCCTCCCAAAACATCAATTTCCCCCTCCCAGCACGAATTCTCCCCAACCCCTCATCGTAGCACAAATCCCCCCCCCCCCTCCAAATTTCCCCGCCTAGCATAAATCCCCCAATCTCCCTACTAGCACAAGTCCCCCCACCCCCCAAAATAAAAAAAGAAAGTCCCCTTCTAGCACCAATCCCCCCCCCCCCCCACACACACACACACACACACACCATATTACTTTTTCTAGCACAAACCCCAAAAATTCTGTGCTGCCTCCTAGCACAAATCTTCTTCCCCCATCACCCCGCCCAACATAAATCCCGAGAAATTACTACTCCTATCAAACCTCATAAAATTTCCCCTTTTAGAACAATTTTTATCCCCTGCTGCCCCCCAAATTCCCACACCTCACATGATACCATCGTGCCCAGGGCAGCCGTCCCTGCTGCCCACCCCTTGTCTCTGCCCTGATGGTAAGTCAGTAATGTGGAATCAGCTGCAGGGAGACCACAGGCAATACTGGTAACCAGGGCCAGGACAAGGGGTGGGCAGGAGGGGAGCGGTTGCCCTGGGCTCAATGGTTTTTTTCAGGGATGGGGGGGGGGGGCGCCTTGACCCTAAACCTAAGGGAAGGGGGGCACAGTTGGGCATCGTTGCCCTGGGCGCTGGATGACCTTGTCCCGGCACTGCTGGTAACTAGTCCTTTGCCCTCTGCCTGCCTTGTAGAGTCGAGTTCCTCTTTAGGGTAAATTATTATCCTATTATTATAGGTGGGGGGACCTTGTGCCATGATGCTGAATATGTGTGTTTGGTCGGCATTGCTGTGTTGTGTTGGGAGCATGCTAAATTTCTCGCCCTCAGCACAGTGACTGCACTGTCACCAGCAACTTCTGGGTGACATAGCAATGATCAGCAGCCAGTAGGATTGGGCTCTTAGTCACATGATGGCTGTGACAATCAATCATAATTGTCACATGAACTGGAATCTGATGTAACCCCTCTGGCGTAATGCTCTCTCAAAGGGCCACCTCCCACTGGTGGGAAGAGGTTAGGGTGGAGAGATTTGCGCATTTCGGGAGAATTTGGAGCACATGAGGGGGGGGGAGTGACCCTGTAAATGGGCCCGTGTCACACATACAGTATGAAGAAACAGAGGGGAGGTGTAGACAATGTACAAAAGACAAGACAGCAGAAGGAAAAATCAGGCTGATCTGTAACATTTGAAGGAAAGAAAAGTCTGGTATCGCCCATACCAACCAATCAGATGCAACGTTCACTTTATTTAGCGCAGGTAACAAAACAAAAGGATCACAAGAAAAGGTTAAGAGATCCCCAGGGGGTTTTTAGCAGCAAAGAAAGTATATAAAAAAAAATACCAATATCAAAAGTTATATTTTATTGTACAAATGTTAAAATCAAACAAAGGCTTTAAAATATGAGCTCTGGTTACATGCACTCCCATTTCGAATCATCGGCCATGAAAACAATAATACAGGCATGTATACCTATGTACAATATTTGCAATAATGATCCTGCCCCAAAGGGTGTCCTAACGTGTTTCGACCAAATAAGTCATAATCTTCTTCAGGGGGACTGTGTTGTCTCCAAGGAATGGAAGACAGAGTTTGGAACCAGAGACAAAGGTTAAAAAATATGAGCTCCGCTTACATGAACTCCCATTTTGGATCATCGCCCATGACAAAAATAATACAGGCACGTATACCTATGTACAATTTTTGCAATATTGATCCTGCCCCAAAGGGAGTGGTCTAACACATTTCAACCAAATAAGTCGTAATCTTCTTCAGGGAGACTGTGTTGTCTCCAAAGAATAGAAGACAGAGTTTGGAACCAGAGACAAAGGTTAAAAAATATGAGTTCTGGTTACATGCACTCCCATTTCGGATCATCGGCCATGACAAAAATAATACAGGCACGTATACCTATGTACAATTTTTGCAATATTGATCCTGCGCCAAAGGGTGTGCTAACGTGTTTCGACCAAATAAGTCGTAATCTTCTTCAGGGGGACTGTGTTGTCGCCAACGAATGGAAGACAGAGTTTGGAATCAGAGAATTTAGTAACATCCAAGATTCTTCTTAGAACATTCTAACCATCCACATGGCAGGGCCCGAAATAGCTGACAAGGAACCTTATGTAGGAGTGCTTGAGGAAGACAGAATTAAGCATACCTTGAGCGTCATAATCTTCTTCAAGGGGACTGTGTTGTCTCCAAGGAATAGAAGACAGAGTTTGGAACCAAAGACAAAGGTTTAAAAATATGAGCTACGGTTACAAGCACTCCCATTTTGGATCATCGGCCATGACAAAAATAATACAGGCACGTATACCTATGTACAAATTTTTCAATATTGATCCTGCCCCAAAGGGTGTGCTAACGCGTTTTGACCAAATAAGTCGTAATCTTCTTCAGGGAGACTGTGTTGTCTCCAACGAAAGGAAGACAGAGTTTGGAACCTGAGACAAAGGTTTAAAAATATGAGCTCCGGTTACATGCACTCCCATTTTGGATCATCAGCCATGACAACAATAATACAGGCACATCTACCTATGTACAATTTTTGCAATATTGATCCTGCCCCAAAGGGCGTGATAACATGTTTCGACCAAATAAGTCGTAATCTTCTTCAGGGGGACTGTGTTGTCGCCAACGAATGGAAGACAGAGTTTGGAATCAGAGAATTTAGTAACATCCAAGATCCTTCTTAGAACATTCTAACCATCCACATGGCGGGGCCCAACATATCTGACAAGGAACCCTTTGTAGGGCTGCTTGAGGAAGATGGAACTAGGCGCACCTTAAGAAGATACGCCACTGATACTCCCCCCGGAATGGAATCCCATACAGGAGACAAGAAAGAATGGGCAAATTGTTTGTAAATTGCTTCATTAGATGGTATGGCAAATTACCTGGTGGGAGCAAACAATTTTATTTGCTGCAAATCGGTGGTCAGTTGGGTGGACATATGGCTTTTTGAGGACCCGCTGTCCCTGCTTTTCCCATACCATCAAATGAAGCAATTTACAAACAATTTGCCAAATCTTTCTGGTCTCCTGTATGGGATTCCGATCCCGGGGGAGTATCAGTGACTTATCGTCTTAAGGTGTGCCTAATTCCATCTTCCTCAATTACCCCCACATAAGGTTTCTTGTAAGTCAGATATGTTGGGTGGCCCTGTGTGGGGGGTTTCTGATGTAAAGGGGGCTCTGTGTGTGGGGTCTCTGATGTGAGGGGGGCTTTGTGTGGGGGTCTCTGATGTGAGGGGGGCCCTGTGTGGGGGTCTCTGATGTGAGGTGGGTCTCTGATGTGAGGGGGGGTCTCTGATGTAAAGGGGGCTCTAAATAAAGGGGGGATTTGTGTGTGGGGTCTCTGATGTAAAGGGGGCTCTGTGTGGGGGTTCTCTGATGTAAGGGGGGCTAAGTTATTAGTGATCATAAAAAAGAAAAGTCAAATAAAGTACAAAAAAGGTGCAAGAAAATGCACGCGGGGGGCGCCACAGGATTAGCTCGCACAGGGCGCCTGAACACCTAAGGCTGGCCCTGGTTGGGTCCCGCCATGTAGATGGTTAGAACGTTCTAAGAAGGATCTTGGATGTTACTAAAGTCTCTGGTTCCAAACTCTGTCTTCAATTTGTTGGAGACAACACAGTGCCCCTAAAGAATATTACGGCTTATTTGATCAAAACGCATTGGGGCACCCTTTCGGGCAGAATCAATTATGCAAAAATTTGCTTTGTACATAAGCATACCTGATTGTATTATTGCTGTCATGACCGATGGGCCAAAATGGGAGTGCATGTAACCAGAGCTCATATTTTAAAACCTTTGTTTGATTTTAACATTTGTACAATAAAATATACCTTTTTTATATCGATATTTTTTTTTTAAATACTTTCTTTGCTGCTAAAAATAAAACCCTTGGGGATCTCTGAACCTTTTATTGTGGCACTTTTTGGGGTGTACAGCATCTCTAGGTCTATGTGTCCCTAGTTTTCATACAAAATGAAAGCATCTTGTTCCTATAAATCCGCAAAAAACAATTTTCTCAGAATGTTGTCTTTAGTCTATCGCCAGTCATGTCCCCAGTGTGCGCCCAGGGCCGCTGTTAGAAATCATGGGGCCCCATACAGCCCTCCTGACAGGCGCCCCCCCAACACCTCGGGGGGCAGTGAAACCGCAGTAGTGACTTTATCCGCCTACGTCTCAAAAATGAAAAAAAAAAAAGTCCCTCCTCGGCTCCCAACTCTTGGGCCCCTCTGTTGACATGATGGGGCCCAGGAAAATGCAAATTAAAGCGGAGTCCCCCCCCCCACTCCAAAAATTAAAAGTCAGCAGCTACATGTACTATACACATACTGTAGCTGCTGACTTTTAATATTAGGACACTTACCTGTCCTGGAGTCCAGAGATGTCGGCATCACAGCCGATGTTTCCATCGGCTGTCGGGTGCTGTCGCCGCCATTGCTGGTAAGGGAACCCAGCAGTGAAGCCTTGCGGCTTCACGGGCGGGTCCCTACTGCGCATGCGCGAAGCCCGCTGCGCATTCGGATTGGCTCAGCGGCGGGGAAGGAGGAGGGGGCCAAACTTCCGAGGGAGAGCACCGCGGCGCCATCTCCCGGAAGGGGGGAAGGTTACCTGTCAAAAACAGATACCCGTTCCTCCCTCCCCCCTGAAAGGTGCCAAATGTGGCACCGGAGGAGGGGAGGAAGCAAATGAGCGAAAGTTCCACTTTTGAGTGGAACTCCGCTTTAAGCCCTTGTAAGCGAGTAGGACCGGGGGTGTGGTCTAGTAAAATCCGATTATTCATTAGGCAGAAACAATAAAGCTACCCCGGGCCCCCCTGTTTAGCTAATGGGGCCTGGGCCCAGTACAACAGCACTGGTTGTACTGCCTTATAAGCGCCAACCCTTGGCGTCCAATCAGAATTGACCCAATTGGCCTCTATGGCCTCTTTACAACTTATTGCTCTTTGCATTACATCATCAAATAAGCCATTAAATCCACTTGCAGCAAAAAAAAAAAAAAAAAAGATGGCGGATGACAAGGCGGGAAAGGTATAAGCAATTCATTAAACAAGACAGGAAGTTTGCAATACAGAAATGGCAAACAGGGCAGCGAGACAGGAGACAGCACGTCACAACACACATGCACACACGGTATGGGTAGGACGCCGCCAGGCGACACATAGGCAGACTTACGTGATGAGTCCGGCCGACGGACTGCGGGAAGAGAAGGCAGCATGTTAGCGGGAAAAGCAAAGAGAATTCGGTTAGATGGGTGTATTAGTATGGTAGAAGATGAGCATTGTACTGGTGCGGCTGGAAATGGTTATTTATTACCTTATTCAATAAGCAGGAAAGTGATCTCAGCAGCCAATCAAAATTCACTTTACTGAAGTCAGAACGCCGCATGGTTTCTGATTCTGTGCGTTGTCGCTTGTACTTTTTTATTGAATGAGCCGCTACTGGCTAAGGTCCCATTTACACCTTATTATTATTATACAGGATTTATATGGCGCCAACAGTTTGCGCAACGCTTCTGCTGCGGTGAATGAATGCGCATGCGGTATGGCACACGTTAATATGTGTTGCGTCAAGGCAGCCCATCCATTATAGGCACCACCACGGCTGTAAAAAACACGAATGACCCTTTTTTGAGAATGCAGCGCACCACAACGCATGGTATATGTGATATGGTGGATTGGGCTCAACTGTATAATGCATTGGGGTGCCGTTCGCAGTGAATGGCACGATAAGGCTCTGCGCATACAGCATGAACGTTGTTATGCATTTTCGCTTTTCAGGCCCTTTCACATATACTGTAGCATAGCGGGAGATAGTGATTTTCAAAGCGTGATTCTCACACGATTTTGCGTGTCACATAGGGCCCTCCCATTTACTTTAATGGGCTGCCCTATGAGCGTTTGTCCCCCCAAAAAAAGCTCTTGGTTCTTTTTTTTTATGACAAGCTTCTGGCAAGTTCTAAAGGCTGCAAATGTGGTGCAATCCTGTTGGGCAACAATGGCGTCAGAGTAACATCCAGTTTGGGGTGTCATTCAATGATAATAGAAGCCAAACGCATGTTGCGTGTTGTGAAGCAGAATCACGCGTTTCTTGCGATTGCTGCATGATCCTGTCATGGGACAATTGCGGCAGAATCACATCGCATTTGAGGTGCCAGTAAATGATAATGGCACCCAAACATATGTCGCGCGTTGTGAAGCAGTTGTCACGTGACTTGGAATCACAGGCAGAATCACGCGTTTTGTTGCAATTGCTGCACTATCCTATTGTGCAACAATCGCGGCAGAATCACATCGTGTTTGGGGTGCCATTCAATGATAATGGCACTCAAACGCTCCTTGCCCTTTGTGAAGCAGTTGTCACATGATTTGGAATCACGCGTTTTGCTGCAATTGCTGCACTACCCTATTGTGCAACAATCGCGGCAGAATCACATCGCGTTTGGGGTGCCATTCAATGATAATGGCACTCAAACGCTCCTTGCACGTTGTGAAGCAGAATCATGCGTTTTTCTGCAATTGCTGCACTATCCTGTCCTGCAACAATAGTAGCAGAATCACATCGCGTTTGGGGTGCCATTCAATGATAATGGCACCCCAAACTCATGCCGCAGGTTGTGAAGCAGAATCACGCATTTTGCTGCAATTGCTGCACTATCCTGTTGTGCAAAAATTGTGTCAGAATCACAGCGCATGTGAGATGCCAGTAAATGATAATGCCACCCAAACTCTAAGGCTACGTTCACATGTGGGCGTAGCAGATCGCGGGCAGAATCAACGCAATTCTGCCCGCGATCCGGAAATCATTGCAAATTGCGGGACGTCTGTGCGTTGCCCATGATTTGCAATGGCACCCCAAACGCTGTGCGATGCTGCCACGATTTCCGCCTGCCGAATCGTGGTAACATCGCGCAAACAAAATCGCATGACGCCCAAAAAAGGTACAAGAGCTTCTTTGGGGCATCCCGCAATTTTGTTTGCACAATGTTACTGCGATTCGGCAGGTGGAAATCGCGGCAACATCGCACAGCGTTTGGGGTGCCATTGCAAATCACGGGCAACACACAGGCGTCCCGTGATTTGCAATGATTTCCGGATCGCGGGCAGAATCGCGGTGCTTCTGCCCGCGATCCGCTACGCCCACATGTGAATATAGCCTAAAAAAAAAAGTCTCCGCTCTAATTCATCCCAAAGGTGTTCTATCAGGTTGAGGTCAGGTCAAGTTCCTCCACCCCAAATTTTCTCATCCATGTCTTTATGGACCTTGCTTTGTGCACTGGTCCAAACCATTTGGTGGAGGGAGGATTATGGTTTGGGGTTTTTATTCAGGGGTTGGGCTTGGCCCCTTAGTTCTAGTGAAGGAAATTCTTAGTGTCCTTTCACATGGGGTGTGTCCTGCCCGGCGGACTCCGCTTTGCTCAGCGGGGGGATCGATTCGATGATCCCTGCTGAGCAGACGGATGAAAGCTCCTTTTCTGCTCACTGTGCAGAGACCGACCTGTCAGAGTCGTACTCTCCTCTATATGGAAATGGGATGAAAACGGACAGCCTGTCCATTTTCATCCCATCCCATCCCATCCGCCAGACGCATGGAAAATAGGGTTACCATCCCTCTGGATTTCACAGACAGGATCGGATTGGATAGCAGCGGGTGTCAGCGGACATGTCACCACTGACATCCACTGCCCCATAGAGGTGAATGGAGCGTCTGATCAGGTCTGCCTGAAAATTGACAGATCTGATAGGAAAGCCCGTGTGAAAGGGGACTTAAGGCATCATCATACCAAGACATTTTGGACAATTTCATGCTCCTAACTTTGTGGGAACAGTTTGGAGATGGTCCCTTCCTGTTCCAACATGACTGAGCACCAGTGCACAAAGCAAGGTCCATAAAGACATGGATGAGCGAGTTTGGGGTGAAGGAACATGACTGGCCTGCACAGAGTCCTGACCTCAACCCGATTGAACACTATTGGGGTGAATTAGATTAGTGCGAATCCGCCCCACTCGGCAGCGGGGACTCTGATGCATGGGGGAGGTGGCTCCGATTGCCGCCTGACACCTGTGATCGCTCCCCACTGAGAGAGAAGAACGGTCAGCTGTTGTAAACACAGCTGACCTTTCTTCTCCCTGGAATGATCACAGAGCCCCTGTGATCCTTCTATATAGGATCACAGGTCTCTATGGTCATTTCACAAGCCACGCCCCCCCCCCCCACAGTTAGAAACACGCCCCTAGGTGCACATTTAACCCCTTGATCACCCACAGTGTTAACCCCTTCCCTGCCAGTGTCATTAT
This sequence comes from Pelophylax lessonae, assembly GCF_965119305.1. Classification (NCBI taxonomy): domain Eukaryota; kingdom Metazoa; phylum Chordata; class Amphibia; order Anura; family Ranidae; genus Pelophylax; species Pelophylax lessonae. Next base: position 34,144,282 of record NC_138774.1, read on the forward strand.
TACAGTAACAGTGCATATTTTTAGCACTGATTACTGTAGTAATGTCACTGGTCCCCCCAAAAGTGTCAAAAATGTCAGTTAGGGGTCCGATCTGTCCGCCGCAATGTCGCAGTCTCACTCAAAATCGCAGATCGCCGCTATTACTAGTAAAAAAAAAAACAATAACAATGACATAAATCTTTCCCGTAGTTAGTAAACGCTATAACTTTTGCGCAAACCAATCAAAATACGCTTATTGCGATTTTTTTTTTTACCAAAAATATATAGCAGAAAACAAATTGGCCAAAAATGTTAAAAACATTTCATTTAAAAAATTTTTGGGAATGTCATATAGCAGAATGTGAAAAATATAGTTGTTTTTTTTTTTTTCAGAATTGTCGCTCTTTTTTTGTTTATAGCGCAAAAAATAAAAATCGCAGAGGTGATCAAATACCACCAAAAAAAAAAAAAAGCTCTATTTGTGGGGGAAAAAAAGACAATTTTATTAGGGTACAGCGTCGCACGACCGCGCAATTGTCCGTTAAAGTAACGCAGTGCCGAATCGCAAAAAATGGCCTGGTCATTAAGGGGGAAAATCCTTCCGGTCCAGAAGTGGTTAATTTGCACAGATTTAAACGGCTTCCACTGAAACACGTGGACTATGACCTGTCATGCGACTTTATATATGAAAAGTCGCACATGTGTGAATGGAGTCCTAACCCTTCTATACTATTTACAAAAAGTTTTGAATTTGGATATTCTTTAGGTTTCTCCAACTCAAATTATTATAAACTCTCTTTTTGCCTGTCCAGTTTACTGCAACTAATAGCAGAAGATACAATAACAGAAATGAAATACATATTATCAACAAGAAAGATATATACAATGTATTCATTTTTTATTTTCTTGTACAGTACTTGCAAAATCATCATTGGAAGGAGCAGAATGCAGCAAAACTGAGAATGGATGAAGAGGTTTGCAGCACCCCCTAGAGGCAGCTTTACTCAGCACAATGAAGCTGGCCATACACCAGTAGAATTTCATTTGAACATTCTTATGGGAATCCTGAAAAGCTTGATTTTTCCCATCATTGACTAAACTAATTTCAATTAAAAGCCCTTTATATTTATTCCAGGACCGCTACTTAAACGGAATAATATTTTTCGAACAAAAAAAAACATTCACAGTTAGAATGTTGTTGGTTTGTGAGAATTTTTCCATCCTGCTCCTTCTAATTGTTTCATCACTATGTTCAAACTTTAACCCCAATAACCATTAACAAAAATTCAAAAAAATAAACATTTTTCAAATTAAATTCTACTTTATATCCAATTTCAAGCCTTTTTGACCATGGCGTGGCACAGATCATTCTACAGCCTCATTATAGGCAGGCAATGTACAGCCAAATGGGGAACTAACCATTAAAACCATTTTCAGTGTGATGTGATGAAAACACTTTGTATATAAAAAAAAAAAAAAATATATATATATATATATATATATATATATATACATATATATATTTTATTAAATATTGTATTGTAATATATTTGTATTTATATATAAATATTTTCACAATATAACTGTATTCACAGTAAAAAATGTTTTTTATACAATATGTGTTACATAAAAAATAAATCATTTTTGCAAGACATTATTACCAAAGGAAACCTTGTTTGTCCTAAAAAAATTAATAAATGATTAAATAAATAAAAATGATGTATTACCATGGCGTGGCACAGATCATTCTACAGCCTCATTATAGGCAGGCAATGAACAGCCAAATGGGGAACTAACCATTAAAACCGTTTTCAGTGTGATGTGATGAAAACACTTTGTATATATATATATATATATATATATATATATATATATATATATATATATACATATATATTTTATTAAATATTGTATTGTAATATATTTGTATTATATATATAAATATTTTCACAATATAACTGTATTCACAGTAAAAAATGTTTTTTATACAATATGTGTTACATAAAAAAATAAATCATTTTTGCAAGACATTATTACCAAAGGAAACCTTGTTTGTCCTAAAAAAATTAATAAATGATTAAATAAACAAAAAGGATGTATTACCATGGCGTGGCACAGATCATTCTACAGCCTCATTATAGGCAGGCAATGAACAGCCAAATGGGGAACTAACCATTAAAACCGTTTTCAGTATGATGTGATGAAAACACTTTGTATATAAAATAAATAAATAAAAAAAATATATAAAAAATAAATATAAAAAAATAAAATATAAAAAAATATATATAAATAAATATATGTATATATATATATATATATATATATATATATATATATACATACACACACACACACACACACACACACACACACACGCATATATATATATATATACACTCTCTCTCTATATATATATATATATATATATATATAATAATTTTATTAAATATTGTATTGTATATACACATACACACAGTATATATATATATATATATATATATATATATATATATATATATATATTTACACACACACAGATTTCTTGTGTGTATGTATGTATATATATATATATATATATATATATATATATATATATATACATACACACACACACTCTATAATATATTTTATTAAATATTGTATTGAAATATATTTGTATTATATATAAATATTTTGTATTTTCACAATATAATTGTATTCACAGTAAAAATGTTTTTTTATACAATATGTGTTACATAAAAAATAAATAATTTCTGCAAGACATTATTACCAAAGGAAACCTTGTTTGTCCTAAAAAAAATGAATAAATAAATAAAAAATGATTTATTATTTATTTATTTTTTTTTAAGTTTTGCTGAACATTTTTGCTATAGTTCATAGGGAATGTACCTCTTTAAGAGCTAAAGTGGTTAAATAGATTGGATACATTATATCTCACAAGAAGAAGTCATCAAACAACAATTTTAATGTAAAAAAGTATTGTCCCAAAGACAAGGCCACTCATAGGCTGAATAATTTTACCACGACAGCTGAAGTATCACTATTACTATAGGCAAAATAGAGTCACATAAATGGTAAATATCTCGGTTTCTATACAGGTGTGGGTTTAGATTTGTCAATGCTGGAATTGTCTTTTTCACATAAAGCAAAAAAAAAAAAAATAAATAAATAAAAATCTCTTTCTATATACATCATTTGTCATTCTCAGTTGCTCCCTTTGTGGGTACCAAACATGCAGCTGATTGATTTATAGGTTGTTCATGAAATCAAACAGCTGATATAGTGCAATACTGTAATGAATACACTGTACAGACACAAAACATTGCTGGAAAATATTATTTATTGCTGCAGGAATTTGCTGCTTCATCCTCAGTGCACTGTGGAGTAAAAAACACAATTTAAAATCAAAAAGTTGTGCAAGAGAGACCCCTGGTGGTGAAAGAAGAGCCCTGCAGGCTTGGTGTTGGCGACTTGTAAAATTCTAACTTAAGGCCCGTATACACGTAGCGATTGTCGGCCGTAAATATTCGGCCAACGTCCGATCAGCCGATTGTCGGCTTGTTAGTATGATGCTTCCGACAACCGACTGCGACTTTTCGGCCGAACAGAATCTGGTGTGCAGGCTTTAAAATTTTTGTTGGCCAACACCAGAACGGCCGATTGTTCCTCAGTCAGTACAGAATTCAGCCGACAAACAGCAGATGAGCAAGACTGGGCATGCTCAGAGAAGAAAAAACACAGCACATGACATCACTTCTGCAGTCGGCTGTTGTTGGCCGACAAAATTCGTGTTCAGTCTTTAGCACTTTTCAACCTACAGGACAGCACCGGACAAAAGACGGCCGATCGTTCGGCCGACATTCGGTGCGTGTGTACGGGGCTTTAGGCTACTTTTAGACTTAGGTCTAAACTGCCATTCCGAGGAAAAACTATCCTCATTTAGATCGCTTTTCAGAGGCATTTGATAGGCATAAAGGAGGCGATGCGATGTCTCCTCGCCACCTGTTTTAACCCTAAAATTGCTGCAGGACGGGCCACAACCATGTACAATGTAACCATCCAGTTGCTGGACAATTGCAGTGTTTCCCCATTCACTGGAATGGATTATATAAGGCAGGCTTACTGCATTCTTAAGATGCATGTAAACAACCCCATCTCCTGCTTTTACAACTTCTACAAGAGGAGATGTTGGGGGCGCTAAAAATGCAGCTGATGCACAACTGCCCCCCTCCCAAAAAAAAAAAATATAAATATGGGTGTTGGAAAATTGAATGCTATCCTGGCACGCAGAAAAATTCTTAATAGAACCCTATGCATTTGTAAATGTGTGCCTTTTCCCATGAGCCCCAAACAGCATAGTACCGCAGCGCCATGCGTCTTGGTGCGACGCTGAATTTTAAAAGGGTTGAGAACTAATTCCCACGCATTTCTTGAGAGTAAGGCGACACTTTAAAATTAATGGGCTGTCCTACACTCAACATGTGGGAATGCATGAGAAATGCCTGTGTGCATCTTCGCTCGCAGCAGTGTGAATTATGCCCTAAGTCTAGGTTCACACTGAGGCGGGTTTCAGCTGAACTTGCACAATTTCAAACCGGCATTTTCAGTCCGATTTCTGGGGTGATTTCACAGACCTGTGCGGATTCCTGCACAGATATCTACTGAAATCGCCACCCAACGTCGCCAAAAGTAGTACAGAAACTACTTTTGGGAACCGGTGCGGCGTCACACCAATTCGGATGCTGCCATTGCCAGCAATTGGCTCTGATCTGACATGCAATTTGACATGTCAAATCGGACCAATGTAAATGTGGGCTAAAGAGGAACTGAACTTGCCCCTAACCTTTCTCCCACCCCATCGCCACCTACCTGTTATGCTGCGTTACATTTAAAACACACACTTACCTGTCCAGCGATCCAGCATTATCCTGCAGCAATGTGTTTTCCAAATGTCCACCGCCGGCATCAGTGGGAGTACATGAATTACATAGCACCTGTGGTCACTAGGATGAGGAATAGTGCCCCATCATTGGTGTCAGTGGGAGGAATAGTGCCCCATCATTGGTGTCAGTGGGAGGAATAGTGCCCCATCATTGGTGTCAGTGGGAGGAATAGTGCCCCATCATTGTTATCAGTGGGAAGATTAGTGCCCCATTATTGGTGTCAGTAGGATGAGGAATAGTGTCCCACTGTTGGTTTCAGTGATAGGAATAGTGCCCCATCATTGATGTCAGTGGGTGGAATAGTGGCCCCCTGTTGGTGTCAGTGATAAGAATGGAGCTTTGTATCAGTGGAAAGAATAGTGCCCCAAGGGCCTGATAAAAGGGCTGCGTTCGGCCCATGGACCACAGTTTGAAGACCACTGGCCTAGATGCAGATGCCCCATTTTTGGTATCAGTGGGAGGAATAGTGCTCCATCATTGGTGTTAGTGGGAGAAATAGTGCCCCATCATTGGTGTTAGTGGGAGGAATAGTGCCCCATCATTGGTGTCAGTGGCAGGAATAGTGCCCCATCATTGGTGTCAGTGGGAGGAATAGTGCCCCATCATTGGTGTCAGTGGCAGAAATAGTGCCCCATCATTGGTGTCAGTGGGAGGAATAGTGCCCCATCATTGGTGTCAGTGGCAGGAATAGTGCCCCATCATTGGTGTCAGTGGGAGGAATAGTGCCCCATCATTGGTGTCAGTGGGAAGAATAGTGCCCCATCATTGGTGTCAGTGGCAGGAATAGTGCCCCATCATTGGTGTCAGTGGGAGGAATAGTGCCCCATCATTGGTGTCAGTGGCAGGAATAGTGCCCCATCATTGGTGTCAGTGGGAGGAATAGTGCCCCATCATTGGTGTCAGTGGGAGGAATAGTGCCCCATCACTGGTGTCAGTGGCAGGAATAGTGCCCCATCATTGGTGTCAGTGGGAGGAATAGTGCCCCATCATTGGTGTCAGTGGAAGGAATAGTGCTCCATCATTGGTGTCAGTGGGAGGAATAGTGCCCCATCATTGGTGTCAGTGGGAGGAATAGTGCCCCATCATTGGTGTCAGTAGGATTATTATTATTATACAGGATTTATATAGCGCCAACAGTTTGTGCAGCGCTTTACAACATGAGGGCAGACAATACAGTTACAATACAATTCAATACAGGAGCAATCAGAGGGCTCAGCTCGTTAGAGCTTACAGTCTAGGAGGGATGAGGAATAGTGCCCCATCATTGGTGTCAGTGGGAGGAAAAGTGCCCCACTATTGGTCTCAGTGATAGGAATTAACCTTCAGACCTGTAATGCATGAAAACGCCTCCAAAATCTGAAGTGCCTCTTCTAAGGAGGGACTCGCATCATTTAAAAACAATAGCAAGTCATCCACATATAAAGCTACCCTCTCCTCCAGCCAGGCAACTCTCAAACCACGGATGAGTGGGGAGACCCTTGGGGCCTTGGCCACCGGCTCCATCGCGATTGCAAAAAGGGCTGGAGAGAGAGGGCAACCCAGCCTCGTGCCTCTATGTAGGGCAAATTTTTCTGACAGGCCTCCACCTAACCTGATCACTGCTGTAGGGTGCTGATATATCGTTTTTAGGCACCATATAAAAAGAAGGTGAAATCCCAACCTTCGTAATACCTCTCAGAAAAGATGACCACTCGATGGTATCAAAGGCCTTCTCTATGTCTAGGGAGGCAACCACCCTGGAGCCTAAGTTGTTATGTGGGGCATGGATATTTGAAAATAATCTCTGCAAGTTGACGTCTGTGGCCCTATGTGCCATGAACCCAGTTTGATCAGCATCAATCACCGAATGTAGAAAAGAGTTCAATCGGCAAGTAAGGAGTTTGGTAAGTATTAACCACTTGCCTACCAGTCACGTTGACTGTACTGCAGCAAAGTGGATCATTCCCGTCCAGCGACGTAGACTTACGTCGCTGGACTCCTCCCCTTGTGGGTGGCGTGCGCGCGCCGCCGAAAGGCTCACTCCCGCTGTATTCAGTCACAGCGGGAGTCGGGCCAGGGGAGGAGCGGCGGTGATCACCGCCGCTCTTCCCCGATCATCGGGGAATCGAGTGTGGAGATCCGCCCGCTTGTGTAAACAAAGCGGGCGGATCTCCTAAGTGACAGGCAGGGTCAGATTGCAGGGCTCAGCATAGCTGAACATGCGATCTGTCCCTGTGTCACTCAGTCACCTCCCCCCACACATGTTAGTAAGCACCAGGCATACATTAACCCCTCCCTCTCCAATAAAATTAACCCCTTCCCTGCCAGTGTCATTTTTACAGTAACAGTGCATATTTTTAGCACTGATTACTGCAGTAATGTCACTGGTACCCCCAAAAGTGTCAAAAATGTCAGTCAAGGGTCCGATCTGTCCGCCGCAATGTCACAGTCCCACAAAAAAAAAAATCGCAGATCGCCGCCATTCCTCGTTTAAAAAAAAAACAACAAAAATGACAAAAATCTTTCCCTTAGTTAGTAAACGCAATAACTTTTGCGCAAACCAATCAAAATACGCTTATTGCATTTTTTTTTACCAAACATATGTAACAGAAAACAAATTGGCCAAAAATGTTAAAAAATTTTGATTTTTACATTTTTTTGGGGGGAATTTCATATAAAAAAATGTGAAAAATATTGTTATTTTTGCAGAATTGACACTTTTCTTTTGTTTATAGCGCATGATCAAAAAATCGCACAGGCGATCAAATACCACCAAAATAAAGCTCTGTTTGTGGGAAAAAAAGGATGTCAAATTCGTTTAGGTTCAGCGTCGCACGACCACGCAATTGTCAGTTAAAGTCACGCACTGCCGAATCGCAAAAAGTGGCCCAGACGTAAGACAGCAAAATCCTCCGGTGGTAAAGTGGTTAAGATCACAGTTCAATAGAGCGATCGGCCTATAGGAGGCACATGCTGTAGGGTCTTTGGGGGGTTTATGTATAAGAATTACAGCCTCACTCATGGAAGAGGGAAGTTTATCTTTCCCTAGACAATTGGTAAAAAGGGACGCCAGAAGCGGGGCCAGAAGGTCTCCATTGGCTTTGTAAAACTCTATTGGCAGACCATCAGGTCCAGGCGCCTTCCCATTAGTGAAGGATTGTAGGACTACATGCACCTCTTCTGGGGAGATGGGGCAAACTAAGATGTAGTGTTCCTCATCAGAGAGCCAGCCAAGAGCCACCGTATCTAATAGAGAAGAAAAGGACAGAGCTCCTCTAAGCGCAGCATTTATTATTAGGCATAAAACCACAATAAAGTATCGACTCACAAGGTAGAAGTAATATTAGCCTTGTAAGCTCCAGTGGTATATCGGGAGATAGGTGTTATCTCAGGGGTCCTGGAGGATGAAAAACCTTGTGCCGGTCAGGTGGACGGATGGACACTGTGCAGAAGATCCTCCGTCTTCCGGGTTCGGCTGGGCGCCAAGGAACACGCTGGAACGCAGCGTAAGCTGCGTGACGTCACCGGAGGCAGTGGATGACACGACGCGTTTCAGAGCTCGCGCACAGCTCTCAATGGGCATGCATGCTCTTTTTTCAAGTGTGGGACGCATTGGTCATATTTAGTATACAGCTACCATCCCATCTAGCCTATACCTTGAGCGCTTGTTCCTTTCCTGTATCTAATAGAGAGGTGAGGCCTGGTGGATCAGCATTTAGTGGAGGAGAGGAGGTATACAGCTTGGCATATTGTCTAAATTCCTCTAAAATGTCCTCCAAAGAGGTTAGGATATTGCCAGATTGGGATTTAATCTCAGAAATCAGCGTAAAGGGAACCGTTTACATGTGCAAAAGTTGACAAGAGGAAAGGCGTTTGGGAGGGATTAGCGAACGCCCCTGTGTGTATTGAGGCTATGGTACCTGTATTTCCATTATATTGCTCAAAGTAACAACTTCCCCTAACCACTTGCCCACTGGGCACTTTCACCCTTTCCTGCCCAGGCCAATTTTCAGCTTTCAGTGCTTTCACAGTCTGAATGACAGATGAGACAGATAGAGCTTTCTTTTGGTGGTATGTAATCACCACTGGGGTTTTTATTTTTTTGCTAAATAAACGAAAAAAGACCAAAAAAAAAAAGTTTTTCTTAGTTTCGGTTATAAAATTTTGTAAATAAGTAATTTTTCTCTTTCGCTGATGTGCGCTAATGAGGCTGCACTGATGGGTACTGATGAAGAGGCACTGATGATGCTGCACTGATATGCGGCACTGATGGGCACTGATAGGCAACATTGATGGGCACTGACAGGCATCACTGATGGGCACTGGTAGGCAGCACTGATGGGTACTGAAAGGCAGCACTATAGGTCACTGAAAGGCAGACGTAATGGGCACTGATAGGCAGTATTGATGGGCACTGACAGGCATCACTGATGGGCACTGGTAGGCAGCACTGATGGGTACTGATAGGCAGCACTATAGGTCACTGAAAGGTAGACGTAATGTGCACTGATAGGCGGCAATGATAGGCACTGACAGGCATCACTAATGGGCACTGACAGGCATCACTGATGGGCACTGATAGGCAGCACTGATGGGCACTGGTATGCAGCACTGGTGGGAACTGAAAGGCAGCACTATAGGTCACTGAAAGGCAGACGTAATGGGCACTGATAGGCAGCATTTATGGTCACTGACAGGCATCACTGATGGGCACTGGTATGCAGCACTATAGGTCACTGAAAGGCAGACGTAATGTGCACTGATAGGCGGCAATGATAGGCACTGACAGGCATCACTAATGGACACTGACAGGCATCACTGATGGGCACTGATAGGCAGCACTATAGGTCACTGAAAGGCAGACATAATGGGCACTGATAGGCAGCATTGATGGGCACTGACAGGCATCACTGATGGGCACTGGTATGCAGCACTGATGGGCACTGAAAGGCAGCACTATAGGTCACTGAAAAGCAGACGTAATGTGCACTGATAGGTGGCAATGATGGGCACTGATAGACGGCAATGATAGGCACTGACAGGCATCACTAATGGGCACTGACAGGCATCACTGATGGGCACTGATAGGCAGCACTGATGGGCACTGAAAGGCAGCACTGATGGGTACTGAAAGACAGACTTGATGGGCACTGATAGGCGGCAATAATGTGCACTGAAAGGCAACACTGGTGGGCACTGAAAGACAGCACTGATAAGCACTGAAAGACAGACTTGATGGGCACTGATAGGCAGCACTAATGAGCAGTGACAAGCATCACTGATGGGCACTGAAAGGCAGACTTGATGGGCACTGATAGGGATGCACTGATTATCAGTGTAGATTTACCCTGTGTAGATTGCCCCTGCTGTCAGCATGAGGAGAGGAATGTCGATAACTGGCAAATCCTGATTACACCGTGATCAGCTGTAACTGGACACAGCTGATCACAAGGTAAAGGGTCGCTGTGATTGGCCCTTTACCCCCGATCACAGAGCGCTCCAGATGCGCCCCCCAGGGGCACGCGGGAAGGCAGGGTACCGGGAGGACGTCAATAGAAATAGCCCTCCCAGAAATGTGTGACCCACAAGGAACCCAAGGAAAAAAAAGTATAAGATGTTGCAGATTACAAGATCTTACATATAATGGCTGCATTGATCTACATTTTTAGGCTCTTTTTCCGTTAGACTCAACCCAGGGACAGATCCGGATTAAACTCTGTGGAGGCCCCTAGGCAAACTTGGGGTCCCCCCTCGCAATTTTCTGGAGGTTTCTCCTGCTCCCTCTAGGGGGATAACATTGAACTAAGTAGTGTGCACATTGGCCACTAGATGGCGATGACATCACTACTACGGTATAAATACTGTACAATACACAGGCGTAGGTTGCACCAAAATTCTTTACAAACTGACAGCTGAAAGAAGAGGAGACAATCTGTAATATGAACCTGATGTCTATGGTTTCTGTACCTTACCTTGTTATTGGGTACTTTCCAATAATAAAGGATTTTCTCTATAGAGTCTTTATTGTAAAGATTTTGTTTCATTTTTTCGATCTTTTGTAAACAGTTCTGTAAAGATCAAATCAATATTATTTTGATCCGATGTTGTGTGGCCCTTAAAGAGTGATAGGCCCATACGCCAGTGCCTATTCTGCCAAACTGGTAATCTGACCTGGTGATTCTGCCAGTAGCACAGGGGTCGATTTTCTACAACTGGAGATTGAAAAATCTGGTGCAGGTCTGCATAGTAACCAATCAGCTTCCAGCTCAACTGAACAAGCTGAGGTTAGAAGCTGATTGGCTACCATGCAGTGCTGCACCAGATTTTGCACTCTTCAGTTTTAGTAAATCAACCCCACAGTTCCTGTCCTAGGGTGACAATCTCACTGGTCGGTGGAGGAGAAGCGTTGTCACCTGAGATCAGGACTACAGAACACCTTTCTCTCTCCTCTTTCCCATAACATTGTGGGAAGCTCACAGTGTGCAGTGAAATCAGATAAGCAATATCAGTCCATGAGAGGAGCCGCTACAACTGTGCAAGACTGAAGGGAAAGCTGGAGTTCAGCTTTAATGGACCAAAAGAGAGTAAATACACTAAATTACCAAAAGTATTGGGGCGCCTGCCTTTACACACACATCAACTTTAATGGCATCCCAGTCTTAGTCTGTAGGGTTCAATATTAAGTTGGCCCACCCTTTGCAGCTATAACAGCTTCAACTCTTCTGGGAAGTCCGCCCACAAGGTTTAGGAGTGTGTCTATGGGAATGTTTGACCTTTCTTCCACAAGCGCATTTGTGAGGTCAGGCACTGATGTTGGATGAGAAGGCCTGGCTCACAATCTCCGCTCTAATTCATTCCAAAGGTGTTCTATTGGGTTGAGGTCAGGACTCTATGCAAGCCAGTCAAGTTCCTCCATCCCAAACTCTCTCATTAATGTCTTTATGTCTGATGACATTAGCAGCATTATTGGCAATTAGCAGCTAGGCCTTTAACATGGATCCTAGGCCTAGAGTCCCAGAGTCAGTGTGTCTTGGGGAGATGTGGACTTGAATCCAAAGTAACATTACTCCAAGGGTCCCCCAGGATATACCCCACAAAGAGCAGTTTTCTCTCATAAGTCAGGGCCCATAGTCAGTACGCAAGAGGCTAACCTGCAGTCCCCTCCAAAAGCCCCTGTCCTGAGTGAGTTTGTCACAACATGTAAACAGACTTGTCATTATCAGCACTTCTTTCTTCCCACGCTGTGTCTGTATGAGGAAAGTAGAGCCAGCAAGAACCAGCAATACTGTCAGTACATTGTTTTCTCTATCAGTGCCCATCAATGCTGCCTATCAATGCCACCTACCAGTGCTCATCAATGCCGCCTATCAGTGCCCATCAATGCCGCCTATCAGTGCCACTTATCAGTGCTCATCAATGCCGCCTATCAGTGCCCATCAATGCTGCCTATCAGTGCCACTTATCAGTGCTCATCAATGCCGCCTATCAGTGCCCATCAATGCCGCCTATCAGTGCCACTTATTGGTGCTCATCAATGCTGCCTATTAGTGCCCATTAATCCCCCTATCAGTGCCCATCAATGCCGCCTATTAGTGCCACTTATCAGTGCTCATCAATGCCGCCTAACAGTGCCCATCAATGCTGCCTATCAGTGCCACTTATCGGTGCTCATCAATGCCGCCTATCAGTGCCCATCAATGCTGCCTATCATTGCCCATCAATGCCGCCTATCAGTGCCCATCAATGCTGCCTATCATTGCCCATCAATGCCGCCTATCAGTGCCCATCAATGCTGCCTATCATTGTCCATCAATGCCGCCTATCAGTGTTCATCAATGCCGCCTATCAGGGCCACTTCTCAGTGCCCATCAATGCTGCCTATTAGTGTCCATTAATCCCCCTATCAGTGCCCATCAATGCTGCCTATCAGTGCCACTTATCATTGCTTGTCAATGATGCCTATCAGTGCCCATCAATGCCGCCTATCAGTGCCCATCAATGCCAACTATCAGTGCCACTTATCAGTGCTCATCAATGCCGCCTATCAGGGCCACTTCTCAGTGCTCATCAATGCTGCCTATTAGTGCCCATTAATCCCCCTATCAGTGCCCATCAGTGCCACTTATCAGTTCCACTTATCAGTGCTCATCAATTATGCCTATCAGTGCCCATCAATGCCGCCTATCAGTGCCCATCAATGCCGCCTATCAGTGCCCATCAATGCTGCCTATCACTGCCACTTATCAGTTCCCATCAATGCTGCCTATCAGTGCTCATCAATGCCGACTTATCAGTGCCCATCAATGCTGCCTATCAGTGCTCATCAATGCCAACCTATCAGTGCTCATCAATGCCGACCTATCAGTGCCCATCAATGCTGCCTATCAGTGCCCACCAATGCTGACCTATCAGTGCCCACCAATGCTGACCTATCAGTGCCCATCAATGCCCATCAATGCTGCCTATCAGTGCCACTTATCCGTGCCCATTAGCAGTACTCTCAGCTGAGGGAGTCTCGCATACAGCTATGACTCAGAGCCTGCACTGACAGTCCCTCCTCCCTCGCACAGATAGAAGACAGCCGATCTTCTCCTCCCGCCCCTCTCCTGTGTGCACAGCAGGAAGAGTGAAGATAAGCAGCTAAAAGTAAACATTCACACTTCCTGCAGAGAACACAGGAGAGGGGCGGGAGGAGAAGATCGGCTGTCTCCTATCTGTGCGAGGGAGGAGGGACTGTCAGTACAGGCTCTGAGCCAGGGACGGCCCCTCCTCTCACAGTGACAGAATGACGCCCCCCCCCACACACACACAGTGACGGAAATCCAGGGCCCAGTTGCAAGTGTGACTGCTGCAACCCTGGTAGTCCCGCCACTGTAACCCACATAGGACATTTGGGAAGTGTTTTTTAATGCACCTTTAACACATGCTAAGCGCACGTCAAACTGAACGAACAACTCTCATAACACTATAGGCAGGTTTGTTATGTGTCAGTATTTTGAGCAATTGTGAACACCACCTTAAGGTTTCTTTAAACTGGTATCAGAATCATCGGAGTGCTGTAGAATTTTTTGCAGTTAGGTAAATGCAGTCGTCTTCCAGAACTCGCCTACGCAGTTCACTTCCCTGTGCCTCTGACATTTCTGGCACATAACACCGAAAAAATCCTGATATTTTACAAAAAAAAAAACTAAAAGCAATCAAAATGTTTTCGGTGAGAAAGATCCAGTTGGATTGCAGGTAATCTATTTGGTCTTACATATTTACATGCATTGTGATAGATGTATCATCGGCGTATATCCAAGAGATCTTATATTTTTTTATGAGCAATTTTCTGCAATTGCCTTCACTGTCCAACTCCACTGGCTGGCTCAGCATCTGACTGAGAGGGGACGCAGGGGACAGGTTCCACTGCTAGAGGGCAGCAGACTTCACCAGTCTGGGTCTATACATCAGTTGGCAAGGACAATTTACTAAATGAGTAGAGCATGTTCACATTCAAAGTAAAATTTCATGTATCTTAGTGAATAAGGATAAACAAAGTGAAAATTTACTTTGCAAAAAATTACCCAAGAAAAAAAAAAAAGGATATATATATATATATATATATATATATATATATATATATATATATATATATATATATATATATAGATAGATATAATCAACATGTTGCCACCCACATAACACGTGTCAGCTTTAACACCCACACACCACACATATGCATTACAGGGCAGCCAGTGTTGCTGTCCTGAGAGCATTCTCCCAGCACAGAGACCAATTCCAGGAAAAAACCTTATGGACCTTTAATATTGCAGGTTCCTACAGGGGTACAGCTACACTTGGGGGCTCGTTCCGGGATTGAAGACAGCTCTTAGTTCCCCCTATTGATCCCGGACCGGATCCCAATCATGTGACCACTTTGACAGCTAATCACTGTAGTCACATGACCGCCGATCCTTCTTGGCGCCCCCCCCCCCATCCCCCCGGCGTACAGACTCCAGTAAAGGGACGCCAGGGCTGGTGATTAACGTCAGTTTAACCTCACTCTTTCACTAAGCTAAGTAAATTTTCTCTTTGCCCAGTGTATTTTTACTTACCTTAGTGAAGGAGGTGAAATTGGGCTGACTACAAACAACCAAGCAAAAATCCTTTTTTTTTATTATTTTCCTTGCATATGATTGATGATGATGAATTTTCACTTTGCTTCACCTTATTCACTAATATAAATGAAAATCCACTTTGTAGGTGAACATGCTCTACTCCTTTAGTTGTTTTATGTTTACAGAACATGTTGGGCTAATGGGAAAGCTCTGCACTAACTTTGCTCTTGTTGGCAGTTTCTGGACAGGTATTGTCTCTGCTAGCGGGAGAAAGGAAGGGAATGAATCTTTCTAATTCAACTTTATGGGGTGCATTTCTAAAAAATTGGCACAGCTGTTCATCTATCAAAACTGCATGTAAATTCATTGTGTGTGAATGGGGCAAAAACAAATGTTCTCTAGCTATATTCTCTGCAGATTAAATTAATATTATTATTATTATACATGATAAAATGTTATTTATCAAAAAAAAACTGAACTGTATGAATGGGAAAAATACCGCATTATGACCACTAGATGGAGCTGTAGAACATAGTACTTATTTTCTATGATACTCATCGCCATCTAGTGGCCATATTGCAGGATTTTCTCTATTCGCATGTTTCTTTTTTTTTTTTTTCAAATGTCATCATCCAGGCTCCCACTAGCAGCAGATGACGGCTGAGTTTGCTACCAACAACCAAACAAGATAGTGACCGGATGTAGCGATCACCGGATTGCTACATCATCTCCTAAAAGCCGTCTCAGCAGAGCCGAAGCCCCACTCTTCATGTGCAATGGCAGCAATTAGCCGGTCCACCTGCCTACACATCTTTGTGAAAAAATGGGCAAACTGTTGGACTCAAAACTTCCCATGACAAGAACACATTCATTTTGACCCATCTATGTCTAGGCTGTGCCCTCCTCCATCACTGTACAACTATAAAATGGAGCGCAAGACCAGAACCAGGTGAAAGAGTCCAAGATCATTTTAATTGTTGGCAAAAAAAAAGAAAAAGTCATATAAAAACAGCCAAAGCATTTAAGGGCAACAATACTCCTCCTTCATCAGTGCTCAACATGGGATAAAACTCAGATGGTCTTGTGCTTCTTTCTGTATTTTTATGGTTTGAGCTACTGTTGGGTGCCCATCGAGAGAAGCCTTTCTGTGTGAGAGCCGCCAGAGCTATTGAGCTTGTTTAAAGTTTTCTTTTATCTCATTACAAGTCTGAAAGTTTTATGGGCCTCTTTGAGTATGTTGTTCTGAACTCCATTCAGCAAAACACTGAGCACCAGGGATAGGCATGGACCAAGGCTGTGGCAGACATTTAACAAAGTACAAGCCTTAGTGAAGGACACCAAGGTACATTTCAAATTAAAACCATCAAAAAACACTGCTCTCTACTAAGGTTAAGGCCCTTCTCTAAAGGGGGATCTTTGGGGACCCTTCTCTAAAGGGGGATCTATGGGGACCATTTTTTAAAGGGGAATCTATGGGGACCCTGGCCTGCTCGAAAGGGGGATATATGGGGACGCTGCTCTAAAGGGGGATCTTTGGGGACCCTGCTTTAAAGGAGGATCTTTGGTGACCCTGCTCCAAAAGGGGATCTACGGGGACCCTGGCCTGCTCTAAAAGATCCCCCTTTAGAGCAGGGCCCCCATAGATCCCTCATTAGAGCAGGGTCCCCATAGATCCCTCATTAGAGCAGGGCCCCCATAGATCCCTCATTAGAGCAGGGTCCCCATAGATCCCTCATTAGAGCAGGGTCCCCATAGATTCCCCTTCTAGAGCAGGGTCTCCGTAGATCCCTCTTTAGAGCAGGGTCCCCCATAGATCCCACTTTAGAGCAGGGTCCCCATATATCCCCC
The DNA here is from genome assembly GCF_965119305.1 of Pelophylax lessonae. Classification (NCBI taxonomy): domain Eukaryota; kingdom Metazoa; phylum Chordata; class Amphibia; order Anura; family Ranidae; genus Pelophylax; species Pelophylax lessonae. Next base: position 34,161,131 of record NC_138774.1, read on the forward strand.
TTTAGAGCAGGGTCCCCATAGATCCCCCTTTAGAGCAGGGTCCCCATAGATCCCCCTTTAGAGCAGGGTCCCCATAGATTCCTCTATAGAGCAGGGTCCCCATAGATTTCCCTTTAGAGTAGGGTCCCCCTAGATCCCCTTTAGAGCAGGGTCCCCCATAGATCCCCCTTTAGAGCAGGGTCCCCATAGATCCCCCTTTAGAGCAGGCCAGAGTCCCCATAGTTCCCCCTTTAGAGAAGGGTCCCAATAGATCCCTCTTTAGACAAGGGTCCCCATAGATCTACCTTTACAGAAGGGCCCCCCATTGACCGCTATGATCCAATTCTTAGTAATGGAGCTTAGGAATAGGACACAGACAGACTGACATACGTGACTCACTCAACAAGGAAGCTGGGGCCCGGGGCATGCTGTGCACTGAGACTGGCGGGCACGGGTAGGTTAAAGGAGGAAGTTCTGATCTCCTCCTCTGAAGGTCGGGGCCTGGGGGCAGGGCAATGCAAGCAGTGAGCACCTTATTGGTTGCCGGCGGTTTTACCAAGCAGCGGGCAGTGGCGGGGGAGTTGGATTAGACTCGCAAGGAGCTCGCCTTGTGGACTCTGCAAGAAGAGCTCACGAACACCAGTGTCCGTGTACGGACACCTTGACTATCGCTGCTGTGCACTGAGGGCATAGATACAGGGGAAAGGGGTCCAAACCCACCAGTCCAAAAGTGCCCACAGCACAGCAACAGCAGCCTGGCAAATGTCGTGTGAAAGTTTTCAACTATGAGTTCACTCCACTCATAAAGATGACCCAAACCGTAATTCCATTCCACCCCCTTCTACAACTAAAAAAGCACCCAGTCCAGCCTGGCCTTCCGCTTTCCCCACAGTCTGACAGCTTAGGAGGGAGCGGTCATCAATTCATGGGGAAAGGGGTGCTGAGAAGGGTACCCTGCCTAAAGCATCGTTGGGGTGTTCTGAATGTTTGGGTGACAACTGGTGGGTGTCCTGAATGTGGGGTGACAAATAACATTACTTACTGGTGACCTCTGCACTCTGTTACACACTACTGACCTCTGCACTTAGAATTGCTTACTCCTGACCCCTACACTGTGCTACTTACTCCTGACCCTTACATTGTGTTACATAGTACTAACCCCTGTACTCTGTATTACCTACTCCTGACCTTTACACTCTATGTTACTTACTCCTAACCTCGGTACATTGTACGTTTCTTATTTCAAATCCTTACACTTTTTGTTACTTACCTAAAACCACTGTACTTTGTACGTTACTTACTCCTGACCCCTACACAATATTTTACTTACTCCTGACCCCTACACTCTGTGTTACTTACTCCTAATCCCTGTACTCTGTGCATTTTTTTACTTCTGACCCTTACACTTTGTGTTACATAGTCCTAACCCCTGTACATTTTTTTTACTACTGACCCCTACACTCTGTGTTACTTACTTCTAACCTCTGCACATTGAGTGTTACTTACTCCTGAACCCTGCACACTGCACTACTTGCATTACCTACTCCTGACCCCTACACTCTGTGTTATTTACTCCTACCATATGTACTTTGTGTGTTACTTACTCCTGAACCCTGTACACTGCGTTACTTGCATTACTTACTCCTGACCCCTACACTCTGTGTTATTTACTCCTACCATCTGTACTTTGTGTGTTACTTACACCTGATCCCTGCACACTGCATTACTTACTCCCGACCCTTACATTCTGTGTTACTTACACCTAATCCCTGTGCACTGCACGTTTCTTACTCCTAACCCCTGCACACTGCATTACTTACCCCTGACCCCTGCACTCTGTGTTACTTACTCCTAACCCCTGTACTTTATGTGTTACTTACTCCTGACCCCTGCGCGCTACATTACTCCTGACCCCTGCACTGTGTGTTACTTATTCCTAACCCCTGTACTTTGTGTGTTACTTACTACTGACCTCTGCACTCTGTGTTACTTACCCCTAACCCCTGTATTTTGTGTGTTACTTACTCCTGACCCTTGCACACTATGTTACTCCTGACCCCTGCACTGTGTGTTACTTATTCCTAGCCCCTGTATTCTGTGTGTTACTTACTCCTGACCCCTACACACTATGTTACTCCTGACCCCTGCACTCTGTGTTACTTACTCCTAACCCCTGTACTTTGTGTGTTGCTTACTCCTGACCCCTGAACACTACGTTACTCCTGACCCCTGCAATGTGTGTTACTTATTCCTAACCCCTGTATTCTGTGTGTTACTTACTCCTGACCCTTGCACTGTGAGTTACTACAAAATATATATTGATATATTTTTTTCAAACCTTGGGATGTCAGCTAGATAAACTATCTTATATTTTGAGAGAGCTGAACCACCCAGGCAAAAACATGATCTATGCTTGCTTAGGCCAGCAGGTTGATCAGCCAAAGGATGCTGCTTGCTTTTGCTCTGTCTCTGTCGGGTTAGCAGTGCTGGGAGTGATTTGGCAATCTGGTGTCCCTTCCTTGTTTCCTTTCCAGCAGCAAACAAAATTGTCACAAGACTGCCACCTACCACAGGTGTTAGAGGAAGTCCAGCATTGAACCAATGTGTCCTCTGCCATGGGCTACAGATGCCTTTTTTGGTAGCCTGTGTCTACCAATAGCAAAGTTCTCATAAAATTTAAGAAGTCATTTTGGATGCAGGGGACTAAATTTAGCTCCATTTGCATCAGAGGTGCACCCGGTAGTGAAGGAATTAATAGGCAGGTATAGGAACCCGTTAATTGGACAGATTAGGTCTAGGTATGGGGACAACAATGGATAGCTCAGGAAAGGTCACAGACCACATCTCCAGTGCCTGGCCTGCTGGAAGGTATTCCACACAGGAGCTTAGCTTAGGAAGGGTCTCATCGGATAAAATTCTGTTTTGTATGTAAGCCCTGCATTCCTGCTCAGCATTGTTGTTTCCTAACGTGTTTTCAGAGGTTAATTTTAAAGATGAATACATTATTGATGTAACTGCTGCTTACTCTTCAAAAGCTTGAACACGAGATGTGCTGCCACTTCCCATTAACCACTTTAACACCCGAGGATTTTGCTGTCTTACATCTGGGCCACTTTTTGCGATTCGGCACTGTGCGACTTTAACTGACAATTGCGCGGTCGTGCGACGCCGTGCCCAAACGACATTTACGTCCTTTTTTTCCCACAAACAGAGCTTTCTTTTGGTGGTATTTAATCACCTGTGCGATTTTTACTTTTTGTGCTATAAACAAAAATAAAGCGTAAATTTTTAAAAAATAACAATATTTTTCACATTTTTTTATATGAAATTCCCCCCCAAAAAAATGTAAAAATCTAAATTTTTTTAAATTTTTGGGCAATTTGTTTTCTGCTACCTATGTTTGGTAAAAAAAATCGCAATAAGCGTATTTTGATTGGTTTGCGCAAAAGTTATTGCGTTTAATATCTAAGGGAAAGATTTCTGTCATTTTTGGTGTTTTTTTTTTTAACGAGTAATGGCAGCGATCTGCGATTTGTTTTTTTTTTTGCGGGACTGCGACATTGCGGCGGACAGATCGGACCCTTGACTGACATTTTTGACACTTTTGGGGGTACCAGTGACATTACTACAGTAATCAGTGCTATAAATATGCACTGTTACTGTAAAAATGACACTGGCAGGGAAGGGGTTAATTTTTATTGGTGATCAAGGGGTTAATGTATGCCTGGTGCTTACTGACGTGTGTGGGGGGAGGGGACTATGTGACACAGGGACAGATCGCAGGTTCAGCTATGCTGAACCCTGCAATCTGACCCTGCCTGTCACTTAGGAGATCCGCCCGGTTGTGTTGACTCAAGCAGGCGGATCTCCACACTTGATTCCCCGACGATCGGGGAAGAGCAGCGGGATCACCGCCGCTCCTCCCCTGGCTCGACTCCCGCTGTGACTGAATACAGCGGGAGCGAGCCTCCGGCAGCGCGTGCGCGCCACCGAGAGAGGAGAATGTCTGGCGACGTAGGTCTACGTCGCCAGACGTTATCGAGCCGCTTTGCCGCAGTAGAGCTCTAGTGAGCAGCGGCAAAGTGGTTAAACTGTGCCGCACAGCATGCATCCTCTATACATTGAGATTTTCCTGATTCAGACTTCTTGATGTCTTAGCTACAGGGACGAAATATTGGGTATATGTCTGTGGTACCCTTAATACCGCAAAATCATTTGGTCCGGCCCCCCAGGCTGCCGCTGAGTCTGTGTCTCTCAGCTGAGCTGTCAGAACGGAGACAATGTTTTCTGTATAGTTCCAGCTCCATACTGACAGTCTGTGCCACAGGCAGAGTGATATCAAATGCACTCTGCCTGTGACCAATAAAGGAAGCATCGCATCTATCTTCCTCCAGTGCGGCGCCGCTCCTGAGTCTCACACCAGCATTTCCCACCAGCAGTACCAGCCTGAGCCAGCAGTACCAGCCAGCAATACCAGCCTGAGCCAGCAGTACCAGCCAGCAGTACCCACAGCAGTACCAGCCAGTATTTCCCACCAGCAGTACCAGCCTGAGCCAGCAGTACCAGCCAGCAATACCAGCCCGAGTCAGCAGTGCCCACAGCAGTACCAGCCAGCAGTACCCACAGCAGTACCAACCAGTATTTACCACCAGCAGTACCAGTCTGAGCCAGTAGTACCAGCCAGCAATACCAGCCTGAGCCAGCAGTACACACAGCAGTACCAGCCAGCAGTACCCACTGCAGTGCCAGCCAGCAGTACCCACTGCAGTACCAGCCATTATTTCCCAAAAACAGTACCAGCCAGCAGTACCCACCAGCAGTTCTTTTCAAAACTTACCACCGCAAAGAGTCGACTGCGCTCCAGACTGACCAACGCAAACCTGGATAACCAGTTGTGAGTAGCAGCATCATTAATACCAGCTAACATCACACACTCTCCAAAGAGAAGCAGTTCCAGCCATTACATTAGGAGTGAATTAATTAAATGTTTGACCAAATATAACAGGCTACTTTTTAAGTTGATAGTTTTGTACGGCCCCCGAATTATGTTATAAATATCCAAATGGCCCTTGGCAGAAAAAAAGGTTCCCCACCCCTGCCTTAGAACATCCAGCTTGGTCCCCCCCATTATACCATCAAAAAGTTTCACCTCCTTTCTTATCTCACCTTGGCAGGTAGGTTTGGGGTGGTCCCACTTCCCCGCTTTGGTACACATGCTGTGACTGGAGCCCACCAGCAGGAAGCCTGGGTCACATCGGAACCGGATGCTTGTGCCTTCCATTGGTACTCGGCCCATCGCGCTGACATCCACCTGCCCGTTCTCCAGCTTCAGGTGCATACGCTGGCAGGTGGGGACTATGAGAGAGGAGGAAAAACAAGAGTCAGCAACAATTTAATATAGAATGCCCCTTGGCTAGGCTGTCCTAGGCTAAAGCCCAATGTGGCTAATGTGGACCTAAAATAGAACTCCAGCCCAAACCTTTTTCTAGTTTAAGATAAGAAGAGTGGTAAAAAAAAATAGAATTGCTTTGATTGTTATCTGCATTTCGACTGGTGATATTTTCTTTCAATTCCTGTCCCAAAAGAGGAAATTTCTCTTAATTGAAGGAAAATCCCATCTTTGACAGCAGTCACCAGAACAAGTGTCCCCATTGGGAGATTTCCCATCTACTGTGTTTCTGGCGACAGCTGAAAAAAAATTGGGTTTCTCATCACTCACCACTGTCAATAGTCTCAGGACAGAAATGTTTTAACTTTTCCCACTCCATTAGAAAGTAAAACAAAAGTGGACGGATCTCCAATTTAAGGCTGTCCATAAACAGGGCAGATTTTGTATATGTGACCGGTGGTGGCATCTCTAATGAGAACTGCAACATATACGTTGTACACTATATTACCAAAAGTATTGGGACGCCTGCCTTTACACACACATGAACTTTAATGGCATCCCAGTCTTAGTCCACAGGGTTCAATATTGAGTTGGCCCACCCTTTGCAGCTATAACAGCTTCAACTCTTCTGGGAAGGCTGTCTACAAGGTTTAGGAGTGTGTCCATGGGAATGTTTGACCATTCTTCCAGAAGCGTATTTGTGAGGTCAGGCACTGATGTTGAAGAGAAGGCCTGGCTCCAAGTCTCTGCTCGAATTCATCCCAAAGGTGTTCTATTTGGTTGAGGTGCAGGCCAATCAAGTTCCTCCACCCCAAACTCTCTCATCCATGTCTCTATAAACCTTGCTTTGTGCACTGGTGCGCCGTCATGTTGGAACAGGAAGGGGCCATCCCCAAACTGTTCCTACAAAGTTGGGAGCATGAAATTGTCCAAAATATCTTGGTATGCTGACGCCTTAAGACTTCCCTTCACTACAACTAAAGGGCCAAGCCCAACTGCTGAAAAAAAACCCACACCATAATCCCTCCTCCACCAAATTATTTGGACCAGTGAACAAAGCAAGGTCCATATAGACATGGATGAGAGAGTTTGGGGTGGAGGAACTTGACTGTCCTGACCTCAATCCAATAGAACACCTTTGGGATGAGTTAGAGCGGAAACTGTGCTCCAGGCCTTCTTGTCCACATCAGTGCCTTACCTCATAAATGTGCTGCTAGAAGAATGGTCAAACATTCCCATAGACACACTTCTAAACCTTGTGGACAACCTTCCCAGAAGAGTTGAATTTGTTATAGCTGCAAAGGGTGGGCCAACTAAAACCACACTATTGAACCCTACGGACTAAGACTGGGATGTCACTAAAGTTCATGTGCGTGTAAAGGCAGGTGTACCAATACTTTTGACAATATAGTGTATATAAATCAGTAGGATCAACTCCATGCACAGGTTCTGATAAGATAATACAGTAGTCAATCAAATTTTAAACTTTCTCTTTTCGATAGTAAAAAGGTAGCAGGGTTTTAATTGCAGCAACATGTAAGGATTGCTAACTAACACTACAGGCATGCAAAAAGGCCCCTCATTCAAAATTAATACATATTTTGTTTTTTTTTAACAGAGGCCAATTTTGCATGCCTTAGGCCCTGTGTCGATGGACTTTAGTGCAAATCAAGATAAATTTTCCATTCCCATACAAGTCTATAAGAATTCAGAATACTCTCAGCAGCTAGAAGCCTCAACATAGGCCCTTAAAGTGCATGCTCTGGGCAAAATTAGACTTGGGTGCCAGGAGTCAGGATAACTTCTTATATTATCTGATCCCCTGTTTGGGCAGCAGAAAAGAAAGTCAAATAAAAACAATTTTGTGCTTTTACTGTACAGTTCGGCCAGTCTACTATGAGGTCCCAAAAGAATACAGTCATTCTACTTCAAGGTCCCAATAGCATTTAGTTTATTTATGAAAAGATAAAAATAGTGCTGTCACTCTACTGTGAGGTCTCGCTAGAATGCAGTCAGTCTACCGTGAGGCCCCAATGGAGAACAGTCACTTTACCGTGAGGTCCCACTAGAGTGCAGTCAATCCAATGTGAAGTCCCAGTAGACTGGATTCAGTCTACCATAAGGTCCCAATGGAGTGCAGTCACTTTAGCATGAGGTCCCACTAGAGCAGGGGTCTCCAAACTTTATGAACTAAAAGCCAGTTTACTGTTCTTCAAACTTTAGGGAGGCTGGGCTGTGGTCAGTGGGAGCAGAAAGCAGTATCTTTTTCTCTCTTTCTCTATTGAACGTGAAATAGAGTGCCATTACTCTACGCTGATGTCACAATAGAGGGCAGTCACTTAGCAATGTCACAAAAAATGGTTAGTAAAAGAAACTGAGCAGCAATATATAAGGCCATACACAGCTTAATCAGTAGCGGAGCCCAGAGGGCTAGCTGGGGTGGCAATTGCCACCCAAGACGAAGTCCTTGCCACCCCGCTGAAAACATTACACTGTTTGATTTATCGCTGAAACAACTAATCGACGAAATCGATAATAATCGATAATGAAAGTCATTGTAAACGATTGTCATTATCGATTAGTTGCTCCGTCAATTAGTTGCGCTGCGTTCTGGACTTTCCCCGCCTGTCAGCGCCGTCTCCTCTGTAAAGTCGCCGGCTGCACACACTGTGTCTCAGAGCTCGGCGCTTACATGACCGCCCCCTCTCTCCTCCTTTCCTCTCCGCCTTCTTGCTGACGTCAGTGAGGGAGTGAATCAGATCAAGGGCGGAGAGAGAGGAGAAAAGCAGCAGCCGATCACGTGAGTGCCGAGCTGCCCCTTACAGCGCTATAGCTGTACAGTGTCCATGCAAGAATCAATGCAGCGCGCCAAAAAACAGAATATATACCGGTACTTATCCCGATAAAATAGTTAATATTCCTTATAAAGTGCAATATTATAATAGAAAAATAAGTGATTAAAAACGTCCGTATAGCACAAAGCACATATAATGGGTCTTTCTATGCTACCTATTTTATATCTCTGGCTGACACGGACATTTTTATTCACTTATTTTTCTATTATAATATTGCACTTTATAAGAAATATTAACTATTTTATCTGGATAAGCGTTTATTATATTATCTAATTAACAAAAAAAAAAAAGTTTTGGTATAAAAGTACTGGGAGCATTATGTGCCCTGCAAGTGTTACTTTCAATGATTTTACTCCCAAACAGTGCCCCATCTCTGGTGTTGCCGGGGGGGGGGGGGGGGGGGAGGAACAGTGCCCCATCAACGGTGTTGACGGTGGGGGGGGGGCAAGTGCCCAATCACCGTTGTTGACGTGGGGGGGGACAATGCCCCATCACCGGTGTTGACGTGGGGGGGTGAATACCTTGCCACCCCTGTTTTTAAAGTCTAGCTCCGCCACTGACTTAATTCTGGACTTAATGAGCATTGCCTAAGATGACTGAGTGAGAATCAGGCCATTTGGACTTTCCTACATGAAGAACGGGTGCTACTGACCATAAGACACACTTAACACTTTGGAAACTGTGCCACCGGGCACTGATATTTCACCCATCTATAAAGTAAAGGGGTGTTAGTGTTAGATGTATGCAAGTAGAATTTATCCATGTGCCAAGCTTCAAGGTAAATTTTCACCTTCAAAGACAGGCAGATAGCCATGAAACAGATGCCTCTCCTTAGGTAAGTAGACAAATATAAGATAAACTTACGACAGCGGCTTGGTTTGTCCATATCTGTCCAGGTCCCATCCAGCTGGCACTTGCGTACTTTTGGACCAGAAATCTCCCTTTCTCCTCGGCAAACAAATTCAATTTCATAATCCACCGGAAGCATCTCAACGGCCTTTACCTGAGAAAGGGTGAGACCCCTGTAACGAATCCCCCCATCTCTAGGAGGGTGTATGATCCGGCATCCTAAAATGGAGAGAAAGCGGACAATGAAAGCACAGAGTATACATACCTGTCTCCACTTCATACACCTAAGGACAAAGGCTAAATACAACTTGATTGCTGATATTGTTATAAATATAAATACTGCTTGTAAAGAGTCTGTCTCTGCCCTGCTGTTGCCTATTTTCTCTCTGCTTCCCCCATTAGTCCTCTTTTGCCTCCTGTATCATTGTTTCTCCTTGTCTTTGCCTTTTCCTTCCCCCCAAGCCCTCTCACCTTTGTTACAAACCCCTTTGCTCTCTCTCCTCTCCCCCCATTATCTCTGCCTCTTTTACAAGCCCTACTCCTCTTTCTAATAATCTCTCCTCAATGTTTTTCACTCTTTCCATCCCTGGGTTCTTTTTTCCTATCTAGACAGGCCTTCTCTTTGTCCCTTGTCCCCATGCTCTCCTTCGTCCTCCCTTTTAACAGCTACCTTCTACCTCCCCAAGTTCTCTCTCTCTCTCTCCACAGTCTATTTCTCCCTCTTTCCAGGTTCTCTAGATCTTTCCCCTATCTATTTTTCTCCCATGCTGTATCTCTGCCCATCTTCCTTCCATTCTCTGCCTCTTTCGCTTCCTAAGCTCTTTCCATATCAGTCATTCTAAACTATTCCTCTCCCCAGATTACATCTCTGCCCTCTTTTTCTCTCTCTCCCTCTTCCCAAGCAATCTCCATCTATCTCTGCCCCCTGGTGTCCACCAACATTCTTTCCACACACTGTCTCTTGATTTCCCAAACCCCTTTCCCTCTAAACTAAGCCTCTCCCTAGGCTGTATAGCTGTCTTTCTCTTTTTCCCCACTCTCTCCTTCTTCCTATGGGATCTCCATCACCTCCCTGAGCTATTCCTCAACTATTCCTTAGCATAGGTTGTATCTATGTCCCTGTTATCCACCAGCTCTCTGTCCATACTCTGTCTCTTCCTCTTCCGAGGATTTCCCCACACCCTTTTCTTTTAACTGGTCCTCTCCCTAGGCTGTATCTCTGCCCCACGCTTCGCGTAACTCAAACTTTTTCCTTACTCTGTCTCTTAATAAGTGATCTCCATCTCCTTTCTGAGCTTTTCCTCTACCCAGGCTATATCTCTCCCCCTGTCTTCCAAAAACTCCCCTTTTATTCTCTGTCTCTCTTCCTTCTTAACAAGCTCTCTCCACTTTGTTCTTTCTGAACTATTCCTCTGCCTAGGCTGTATCTCTGCCCCTGTTATTCACCAACTCTCTTTCCATACTCTGTCTCTTCCTCTTTCCAAGCTCTGCATCCTTCTCTCTAAATTGTCCCTCTTCCCAGGATGTATCTCTGTCCCCCTTTTCATCTAACTCTTTTTCCATACTCTGTCTCTTCTTCTAGGAGGTCTCCTTCTCATTTCTGTGCTTTCCCTCTACCTAGGCTGTATCTCTGCCTGACTTCTCTCAACTTATTTTCTGTACTCTCTGCTTTTCCTCTGCCTTGGCTGTATCTTTGCCCCTATCTTCCACCAACTCTCTTTCCACACTGTCTCATCCTCTTCTCAATCTCTGTTTTCCTTCCTCTCTCTGAACCTTTCCTCTACCTGGGCAGCATCTCTGCCTCTGTCTTCCCCGACTCTCTTTTCGATAGTCCGTCTTATCCTCTTCCTACGCAATCTTCATCTCCCTCTCTCTAGAATTTTTCCGATGCCTGGGATGTATCTTTGCCCCTGTCCTCCACTAACTTTCTCTCGTCCTCTTCCCAAGCTCTCTCTCTCTATCTCCTTCTCTCTAGGATTTTGTTTTACCCAGGCTGTATTCCTTCTCCTGTCTTTCCCAACTCCCTTTTAACACTGTGTCTCTCCGTCTTTCTAAGCTCTCTCGATCTTCTTTGCTCTGGACTTTCCTCTCCCTTGACTGTATCTCTGACCCTCTCTTCCCCCAACTCTCTTTCCATGTTCTGTTTTTACCTAAAGCTGGCTACACGTGTTACATAGTTACATAGTAGGTGAGGTTTAATCAGGGCCAGATTAACACAGGGGCTATTGGAGCTGCAGCTCCAGGCCCCTACCTTAATATAGGCCCCGAGTTGGCCATATTCACTGTTACCGCTCTTCTGTCACTTGTAAACACAGAAGTCTGGCTTCTATGCTCGCTTCCCCAGGCAGCTCCCTCAGAACCTCCCCACACAGCACGAAGGCCGGACAAGGAGGGACAGTTGCCGATGCATGGATGTGTTTATGGGCTTCAAAGAAAGCATCCCATGTTGAATTAGGCATGCATGGCTGCACCCTTCCTCCTCTGGGTGCATGCCAAGCCACGGCCCTTAAGGCCCTTCAAAATCCTCAGCACCAAGCCCATGATGCTCTTAATCCGGCCCTGGCTTGAATAAAGACAATAGTCCATCCAGTTCAACCTGTGTAGGTGTGTATGGCCGTAATCTCACATAGCCCTGAATGTTCTGATTCTTGAGATGTACGTCTAAGAGTCTTTTGAAAGCCACCATACTTCCCGCAGAAACCACCTCTTGTGGTAGAGAATTGATGGATTGACTTTTTACTGATTCCTGCTGAATTTGCCAAAATACATTCTGCGTGTGGTCCTACTGGCACCAACAGGCTTAATAAAACTCAATTTCTCAAACATTTTTTGTTGAATTTGCCAAGCAGAAAATTCTCAGCCAAACATGCCTACATTAAATCAAATGTGGGTACTGTTTAGGTATTTTGACGGTTGCAATTGCCATCTGCCAGAATAAAATTGTTGGCACTGCAGATTTGTCCATCGAAGATGTATGACTAGCTTAACCACTTTACCACCGGAGGATTTTGCTGTCTTACGTCCAGGCCACTTTTTGCGATTCGGCACTGTGCGACTTTAACTGACAATTGTGTGGTCATGCAACGCCGTACCCAAACAAAATTTACGTCCTTTTTTTCCCACAAACAGAGCTTTCTTTTGGTGGTATTTGATCACCTGTGCGATTTTTATTTTTTGCGACATTAAAAAAAATTCGTAAATTTTGAAAAAATAACAATATTTTTCTACTTTGACAGTTAAAAAATATCCAATATATTAAATTTTTGTCATATATTTAGGCCAAAATGTATTTAGCTACATGTCTTTGACAAAAAAATTCTCAATGAGCGTATTTTTAACCGCTTTTAGACGGGAAGATTTTACCCCATTCCTGACCAGGCTATATTTTGCGATTCGGCAATGCGTTACTTTAATGGACAATTGCGACACTATACCCAAATTATATTGATGTCCTTTTTTTCCCACAAATAGAGCTTTCCTTTGGTGGTATTTGATCACCTGTGCGATTTTTACTTTTTGCGCTATATACAAACAAAGAGCGACAATTTTGAAAAAATAACAAAATTTTTCACATTTTTTTATATGAAATTCCCCCCAAAAAATCTAAAAATCAAAATTCTTTTACTTTTTTTGCCAATTTGTTTTCTTCTACATATTTTTGGTAAAAAAAATCGCAATAAGCATATTTTGATTGGTTTGCGCAAAAGTTATCGCAGCTACTAACTAAGGGAAATTTATGTCATTTTTATTGTTTTTTTAACTAGTAATGGCGGCGATCTGCAATTTTTTTTTGCGGGACTGCGACATTGCGGCAGACAGATCGGACCCTTGACTGACATTTTTGGGGGTACCAGTGACATTACTACAGTAATCAGTGCTATAAATATCCACTGTTACTGTAAAAATGACACTGGCAGGGAAGGGGTTAATTTTATTGGAGAGGGAGGGGTTAATGTATGCCTGGTGCTTACTAACGTGTGTGGGGGGAGGTGACTGAGTGACACAGGGACAGATCGCAGGATCAGCTATGCTGAACCCTGCAATCTGACACTGGCTGTCACTTAGGAGATCCGCCCGCTTTGTTTACACAAGCGGGCGGATCTCCACACTCGATCCCCGATGATTGGGGAAGAACGGCGGTGATCACCGCCGCTCCTCCCCTGGCCCGACTCCCACTTAACTGAATACAGCGGGAGCGAGCCACCCGCGGCGCGCGCGTGCCGTCCACAAGGGGAGGAGTCCAGCGACGTAGGTCTACGTCGCTGGACGATATCGAGCCACATTGCTGCAGTAGTAGCAATGTGAGTGGTCGTAAAGTGGTTAAGCTATCTCCATCTCCTTCTCACCTCCTTTGGCTGTATCTCTTCTCCTCTCCTCACCCAACTCCCTTTTCATACTCCATCTTCCCTCTTCCTTCCTGTCTTTCTGGGCGTTTTTTTTTTGTTTTATTTTTAATCTCCATCATAATCTTCCCTTTTTCCATTTCTCTCCCTCAATAAGCCTTCCCATCTCTTTAATGGTCCATTAATCTGTGTGTATCTGGAATGACGGCACATTCAGAGTGACATGAGCTAATCTCCCCTTTAACAGAACGCTGGTTTTTAGACTGCCTTTACGAAGCGAGAGAGCCCTGCGTGGGCACCTCCAGACCATATCATCCCTCAACAGACACACGCCATATGTTGTTCTCTCTCCACTCTCGCCTGTAGCGTCTGATTTATGTCATACCCCAGACTCATCTCTTACCTGTTGTGCTGTTGTTTGGTGTTCCATACACACGAGACAGCCAGAGCAAAACGAGAAGAGTGCAACTGTGTGTCATCTGGAAACACAAGAATAAAAATAAAAATCATTGGAGGAGAGCCAATCACGTGAATGTGTGTTTTTCTGGAGAAAAAAAGATTATACAGAAGATGGAGCATAATATCTATAGCTGGATTTAATTCTAACTGCCTTCAAACATATCACATAAACCAGAATTTCTCAACCTCTGTAACATAGAGGAACCCGTGAAATAACTTTCAAGTTTCCCCTGCTAATATGTATTTATTTATTACGGGTACTTATATGGTGCTGTAAATTTACATATGTATTGCACATCAACTGAATAAGTCCATGCCCTCCTACAATCTAAGATCCCTAACTCACATTCATACATACTAGGGCTAATTTAGACAGGAGCCAACAAACCTACCAGCATGTCTTTGGAGTATGAGAGGAAACCGGAGTATCCAAAGGACACCCACACAAGCACAGGGGGAACATGCAAACTCCAGGGGGAACATGCAAACTCCAGGGGGAACATGCACACTCCATGTAGGTAGTGCCATGGTTAGGATTCAAACCAACAACCCTAGTGCTGCCAGGTGGAAGTGATGACCACTTAGCTCCTGTGCTTAGATATGTGCTGTGCTGTGCTGTGGCTATATCTAAAGCTTGTGGTACAAATAATATGGTGATAAGTGAGAAGAATGTTCCTTACATTGGTGGTCAGTGGGAAGAATGCTCCTTGCATTCTTGGTCAGTGGGAAGAATGGGCCTTACATTGATGGCCGGCGGGAACAATGTCACTTACACCGATGGTCAGTGGGAAGAATACTCCCTACATTGGTGGTCAGTGGGACAAATGCTACTTACATTAGTGGTTATTGGGGAAAAATGTCCCTTACATTGGTGGTCAGTGGGAAGAATGATCCTTAAATTGGTGGTCAGTGGGAAGAATGATCATTACAGTGGTGGTCAGTGGGAAGAAAGCTTACTACATTGGTGATCAATGAGAGGAATGCTCTTTACATTGGTGGCAAATGGGAAGAATGTTCCTTACATTGGTGATCAGTGGGAAGAATGCTCCTTACATTGGTGGTAAGTTGGAAGAATGCTCCTTTTATTGGACAGTGGGAAGAATGCTCCTTATATTGGTGATCAGTGGGAAGAATGTTCCTTATATTGGTGGTCAGTGGGAAGAATGTTCCTTATATTGGTGGTCAGTGGGAAGAATGCTCCTTATATTGGTGGTCAGTGGGAAGAATGCTCCTTACATTGGTGGTCAGTGGGAAGAATGCTCCTTATATTGGTGATCAGTGGGAAGAATGTTCCTTATATTGGTGGTCAGTGGGAAGAATGTTCCTTATATTGGTGGTCAGTGGGAAGAATGCTCCTTACATTGGGGGTCAGTGGGAAGAACGCTCCTTTCATTGTTGGTCAGTAGAAAGAATGATACTTACATTGGTGATAAGTGGGAAGAATGTTCCTTACATTGGTGGTCAGTGGGAAGAATGCCCCTTACATTGGTGATCAGTGGGAAGAATGTTCCCCTCATTGGTGATCAGTGGAAAGAATGCTCCTTATATTGGTGGTCAGTGGGAAGAATGTCCCTTATATTGGTGGTCAGTGGGAAGAATGTTCCTTACATTGGTGATCAGTGATAAGAACGCTCCTTTCATTGTTGGTCAGTAGGAAGAATGCTCCTTATATTGGTGGTCAGTGGGAAGAATGTTCCTTACATTGGTGATCAGTGGAAAGAATGCTCCTTACATTGGTCATCAGTGTGACAGTGCCTTCATCTGCTTTTCTCTCCAGAAGAAAAGAGCCATCTTTGTTCACCCATCATCCAGGGTCACCATCTACTTCCTGGACTAAGATGTCAGTTAAGAGTTGACACATCCATGTATATTTTCTCATGTAATCTTTGCTTGGTGCCCAACGATGAGGGAAACATGGAGGACGTGACAAACACCCACCTTCTCCTCCTTACAAGCAACAATTCTGTTTTTTTTTTTTCTATCCTTGCATGTGATTGGCTATTCTTTGCAAAGTGAAGCTTTTTCTCATTTATTCAGCTCTGGAGTAACTGCACTGTAACATAGAGGAACCCGTGAAATAACGGGAACTGATCTTCCCTTCAGTACAGCTTCCCCAAGTACAGATTCTTCCCCCTAGTTCAGATCTCCCTCAGTACAGATTTTCCCCCCAATACAGCTACCACCCAGTACAGACTCCCACCTCCTCAGTACCGAACCCCCCCCTCCGGTATTGTTTTACCCCTCAGTACAGAACTTTCCCCCAGTACAGATCTCCACCCAAAGTACAGATCTCCACCCTCAGTACAGCTCCCCCTAATACAGATCCTCTCCTTCAGTGGATATCCCCCCATTATAGATTCCCCCCTATACAGAAACTCTCCCAGTACATATCTTTTTCCCAGTACAGATCCTCCCAGGATAGATCTCTTCCCAGTACGGCTTTCCCCCCTCCAACAAATCCACTCACCAGACCAGACCTTTCAGAGTGAATGGAAGTCTTACCTCAGCTGTGTCATGAGACTGGAGCTGAGGAGGAGATGAGAAGGGCCTCCCTCCCTCTAAACTTCCACAGCCAGTCGCTAAAATTCTTACAGGTGCCAGGAGCGGCACTGACTGTTTGACTGTCAGAAGTAACTATGGTCAACGTAGAGAGCGGGAGAGTAAAAAAGAGATCCGCTCCCCGTCGGTCTCACAGATGGTAAGTCAGGGGTCCTGGATTGAGGTACTGGGTTACCGGGGATTACAGGGGGGTTACGGGGTACAATGGGTATACCGCATCCCTGTCCCTTTGCGTAGTTCAGAGGGAAGTTCCTGGTGCTCCTAACCCAAGCTCCTGAACAGCGCCATGCACAGGCTCCTCCCCCTTTACTGGAGAACCCATGCTGCTAGTCAGGGGAGAAGAGATCCTGGCGTAGGCTGGCATGGTGTGACAGCATGGCCAAGAGCAGCCCTATCTCCCAACCATAACCGAGAGCAGTCTGAGGAGGGACAGGTGGTCGGGTTTGGCTGCACTCATGGAGGCTCGGCTGCGAGCGGCTGGTGCACCGGGTTTGGCAGGCCGGAAAGAAGACACGAACAGCGGGCATGACATAAGAAAAAGGTGGCTGTAGACCCATGAGGAACAGAGCTCATAGAGCTCACAGGGACCAAAACAAGCCCCCACCAGCCTGCACCTTGGCACCCCAGATGTTTTGAAACTACCTTTCCCATGATGCTCAGGCACTCTGCAGTACCAAGGTTCGCCATCACTGCCCCTGAATATCTTTCATGTATTAACCTGCCACACACACACAGATATCAGACCCCCCGCTATCTCCTTTGGAATGCAACAATAAAGACCAAACTGAATAAAGAAAGAGAGACAGGAGGAAAAGCCAGATATATCACTATACAGCACTGGACTGGTGGGTTATTTTCTATCTTCTAAAGCTGGCCATACACCTGCCGAAATATCGGCAAACTCATTTTCGAAAAACGAAAAATCGGCCCTGAGAGCAGACGATCATGCCATCATGTAATGACCGAATTTCGAACGATAAATCGTTCCATGGACATAAATGAATTAGTGCAAACAGGTCGGCCGAGAAACACATTAACCTTTCAATTTATCGTTCGTTTATCGATCGGCCAGCAGATTTTCAAAACTGTTCCTTCGATTTTTCGGCTCTGAAAAGTTGAAAACGATTTTCTATTTGTGCCCATTAACTGGAGGAAAAACGGACGATTTTACCAAATAACAGATTCTCAAACTATTTTTCGGCAGGTGTATGGCCAGCCTCAGTCTCTTTTTACATACACGTTTATAGTTGCCATTGCTTCATAATTGCTGTAACTCTGAGGTTGGGATTAATCCCCCCCAAGTACATATACTGCGGCGGTCTGCCCCGGCCAGGCAAAGTGACGTACCGGTACGTCACTAGCCTGTCACTGGCTTGTGAGCCAATAGCGGGCGAGCTCGCGCCCGCTGAGGCGCGCGCCTGCCCCGGCTTGTTCCCTAACAAGTCAGTGCATGTGACCGGCGGACCCGATGTCCGCCGGTCACTCGCGATCATTCGCCGGGAAGGGAGAATGACAAGCCGTCTGTCATTCTCCCCTGTGTAAAAATGGAGAATAGACGGTTCTACTATGTAGGACCGTTGATCTCTGTTTTTACGCTAGTAGCCACATCCAATCACAGTTAGAAACACGCCCCTATGACACACACAGCCCCTCCCTCTCCAATACAGTTAACCCCTTCCCTGCCAGTGTCATTTTTACAGTAACAATGCATATGTATAGCACTGATTACTGCAGTAATGTCACTGGTAGCCCCAAAAGTGTCAAAAATGTCAGTCAAGGGTCTGATCTGTCCGCCGCAATGTCGCAGTCCCGCAAAAAAAATCGCAGATCGCCCCCATTACTCGTTAAAACACCAAAAATGACAAAAATCTTTCCCTTTGTTAGTAAACGCGATAACTTTTGCGCAAACCAATCAAAATACGCTTTTTGCGATTTTTTTTACCAAACATATGTAGCATAAATCAAATTGGCTGAAAATGTTAAAAAAGTTTGATTTTTACATTTTCTTGGGGGAATTTCATATAAAAAAATGTGAAAAATATTGTTATTTTTGCAAAATTGACGCTCTTTTTTTGTTTATAGCGCATGCTCAAAAAATCGCACAGGTGATCAAATACCACCAAAAGAAAGCTCTGTTTGTGAGAAAAAAAGGACGTTAAATTTGTTTAGGTACAGCGTCGCACAACCGCGCAATTGTCCGTTAAAGTCACGCAGTAAAAAATCGCAAAAAACCCCCTGGTCAGGAAGGGGGTAAAAATCTTCCGGGGCTTAAGTGGTTAAACTGCCGGACGACTGTTTGGAATGGAGGAGCAGTGGGGAATGGGGAGGAAAAGAGGAACCCAGAGAACACAGAGCAGAGGCAAAGCTAAACTTAAAGTCAAAAGAGGTCATATATATTATAAGAAGCAAAGACATAAGATGAAGTGGAAGAGAGGGAGCTGTGTGGCCAGATAAGAGGTTAAAAAAAAAAAGAGAAAAAAAGGTGAAAAAGGGAAAAGAAAGCAAGATCAATAATAAAAATGAAGGGTAAAATGGCAAAAACAAGTGGAGCAACAAACTCGCCCAAAATAAGTCCAGGAACAATTAAAAAATATATGTCTCAAGGAGAGATCCATGCGAAGTCAGGAGCAGGAAATCAGCCAGGAACTCGTGCAAAAGAAAACACCAGAAAATAATAAAAAATAATACAACAGTCAGTTCAACTGCATCAAGTCAATTGAAAGGAGATATAAAGCGATAATGAAATAGAACTTATGGAAGAGCAAAGCTTTAAAATTCAAAAAACGGAAATGGCAGATATGTTTGCTAAGTTCGAGAACTCTTTGAAAACTGAAATGGCAACACTACACCGAGACCTGGGCCAGATGCTGAGGCGAGTAGAAGAAACAGAAAAAAGAATGGAGATCCATACACAAGGAACAAAAGAGCTCATAAATGAAATGAAAAATCGACAAAAAGAACATAGGGACATGGCATACAAATTAGAGGACCAAGAAAACTGAGATAAAAAAACTTGAGAATCCGTGGCATTTCAGAAACAAAGCTAAAAGAAGATCAAGAAATTCTTACACTGAACCTACAAAGCCCCCCAAATATCTATTAACCTATAAAAACTAGCATAGTAAGTAATCATTCATTTCTATGAAGTCACAGAAAGCCAAGCTGAGATCCAATAATTGTAATGAAATTCCAATAATTATCTGAAGAACCAGTGTAGAGTAAGAGCACAGATAAGATGTAATTTCCCTTTCTGGCCACTAGATGGCGCCAGAGATAGTGAAATGGATTAGACCCAGGACTGCTTGGATGAATAAGCAGAGTAGGAGAGCTTGCCACCACTACTGGGGCAGAAACACCATGACCCCAAAGACCTTCAGAAGATATGCAGAGGCCACAAGTGGAGAAAAGGACACTTCTTAATAATTAGAATGAGAAAAAGACCTTGCAATCTGTACTCTAGCCTTCTTCCGCTATTAATGACAAGTGTTCAACTTCCGCCGCATCTCTAATGCTGCTGACCTGGATTGTCTCGAAGAGAAGCTGTCCCTGGAATGCCATGAAGGCTTCTTCTGACTGAGGAAAAGCTGTAGCAAGTTTCTTACCTAGAGCCTTCCTCTGGTTTCTTATCTGGCTCCTCTGGTTATTCTCCACATATGGTAAACTTACCCACCTTAACCACTTTCCAAACACCTACTGCAGATATACTGTGGCAGGCTGGCTCAGCTGTGTGAATCGACTTATGGGCTCATCGGTTCGCGAGAGCGGTCCTGGGGGCATGCGCCCACCCCAATTAGGAAGCGGGGAACCGATCCGCGGGACTGGCCACCGCTATTGCTGTCAGGCACCCACGGTCGTTCCCCGCTGAGAGAGAACGACGGTCGTTCTCTCTGGAATGAACACAACAGAGAGCCTGTGTTCCTCCTATTTAGGATCACAGGTCTCTGTGTTCATTCCAGAAGTACCTCCCTCATACAGATAGAAAACACCCCCTTAGGCTTACACTTAACCCTTTGATCACCCCTTCGCTGCCAGTGTCATTATTACAGTAACAGTGCATATTTTTAGCACTGATTACTGTATTAATGTCACTGCTCCCCCCAAAAATGTCAGTTAGGGGTCCGATCTGTCTGCCGCAATGTCGCAGTCCCGCTAAAAATCGCAGATCGCCGCCATTACTAGTAAAAAAAAAGAAAAACAATAAAAAATGTCATAAATCTTTCCCGTAGTTAATAGACGTGATAACTTTTGCACAAACCAATCAAAATACGCTTATTGCGATTTTTTTTTTACCAAAAATATGAAGCAGAATACAAAATTGGCCTGAAAAAAGGTTAAACATTTTTGATTTTTAATTTTTTTTTGAGAATGTTATGTAGCAGAAAGTGAAAAATATTGTTTTTTTTTTTTTTTTTAATGACCGCCGTCATTACTAGTAAAAAAATTTTAAAAAAATGACATAAATCTTTCCCCTAGTTTGTAGACGCGATGACTTTTGCGCAAACCAATCAAAATACGCTTATTGGGATTTTTTTTTACCTAAAATATGTAGCAGAATACAAATTGGCCTAAAATGATGAAAAAAAATTTGATTTTTACATTTTTTTTATTGGGAATGTTATGTAGCAATACTCCCATGGGAGCTGCTGGTGACGGGTTCCCCTGGGTTACCCATAGCAACAACAGAACATTTCCAAGTGATTTTACAAGGACCAGTCCAGTTTCTTTGGTTTTTAGGTTTTATTAGGAACTTGGATAGGAGAAGGGATGAGTGGGATACTCCAACAGATCAAAACTATGCACAATAAGCAGGGACGATCTGACAAATGCTGTTTAACGCTGGTTGAATGCTGATTAACGCTGTTGGAGCTAGTCACGGCTAGGCCGCTTACTGTATTTCACCTTTGACTGTGAAAGAGTCCTAATAGCTTCCTAAGGCACCCCTTTCCTGAGGTAGCTGACTTTAATAGCAGACTGCACTGCTGAGCAACTTCAGGGCCCTTCCTGGCGCCCCCTTTAACCCCTAATCTTCAGGGCTTCGCAACTTGGCACCCCCTTTACTACAACACTCTCCGGGTTAGCTGGCTCCTTGATGCCGTTGACCTCTCTGGAGTGGTTCCCTCTCTTAGGTAGACCCCTGGGCAGGTGCTTAGGTATTCACAACACTGTTTTTCCAGAAGTATTCTGCCCAGCAGCTCCACTTGGTCAGCACACACTGGATCCTCTGCAGCACAGCTCAACCCCCGGTCCCTAGGCCGACTGCCTGGACCACCTTCCTCACTTCAGCAGGAGGAGAGACAGCCGTCACCCTCCTCCTGGGACCTGGATTCCCGCCCAAGGACACCCTGTCACATGATCCCCTCAGATTTATTCCCACTCCCAGGATGCATTGCAGCAATGCCCACCCACTGGGACAGTCATAAACCCTGGTGTGCTATTGGCTAGTTTTCCTCCACTGCCCAACAAGGTCCCTCATTGGATACAGTGGTGGAGACTCCCCAGACTCAACAGAACAATCATGAAACATGTGACAGGCTAACTGACAGATCAGACCCTCCTGATAAGCAGAACAGGGTCACCAATATGTTTTACCTAGCACCTACCTAGGAGGGTGCTACAGTTATATAGCAGAATGTGAAAAATATTGTTTTTTTTTTTCCAGAATTGTCGCTGTTTTTTTATTTATAGCGCAAAAAATTAAAATTGCAGAGGTGATCAAATGCCACCAGAAGAAAGCTCTATTTGTGGGGAAAAAGGACATAAATTTTATTAGGGTACAGCGTCACACGACCGCGCAATTGTCCGTTAAAATAGCGCAGTGCCGAATCGCAAAAAATGGCCTGGTCATTAACCTCCCTGGCGGTATGATTCTTTTGGATTTTAGGTGTTTTTTTTTTTTATTTTGAATGGTATCAGTGTGTTTGGTGTGTTTTTACATTTGAATTTGCCGCCGGTTCCACCCCCCTGCGAACGTCACGTCGCAGGAGACGGAAGCCGGGGCACCGAGACGATCGGGAGGAAGATCCGCCGCGAGACACCGCCGAGACACATTGCTGGATCCCGGTGACAAGGTAAGTAGCCTCTCTTACAGGATCCAGCGATGCTTCTGGCGGTACCCCGAGTGTGGCTCGGGGTTACCGCTTTTGGCTCTGAAATTTAACCCCGAGCCACGCTCGGGAATACCGCTAAGAAGGTTAAGGGGGGTAAATCCTTCCACTCCAGAAGTGGTTAAAGGAAAATGGACAGCGGGGCAAAACCTCAGGCTGAACATAAAGTACCAGCTTATCCTCTCTGTTCTTACTTGCCAGCAGTTGGCCTGCTCTCTTCTAAGGGAGGCTTTATGCAGCTGTGTTAATTTCATCAACAAAAAGGTTTTCGTCAAAATTTTCGTCAGCGGCATTTTTACAGCGATGAACACAATTTATGAGGCTATTCACAGATAAATTCCAAAAAATGAGAAAACATGCTTGTCTTGGAAACAGGGCCATCTTTAATATTGATTAGACTCTAAGCAAAATTTTCTCCCCCCCCCCCCCCCCCGGCTTGCTCCCTGATCTGAGACATGCAATAAACAGCAGCTGGACTCAAAATCAGTTTACTGCAGCTGATCGGGCAGTGATTGCGATTGGTTGCCAGAGATTACAGCATATTATTACCGCTCCCTGTCTGGGTGCTAGAGGTTACAGCACACATTAGGAGTCGCCCATTAGTTGCTAAAGGTTACAGCACATCATTCCTGCTTGCTGACTGGTTGCTAGAGGTTACTGGACATCCTTACTGCTCACTGATTGCTAGAGGTTACATGTTTATCGCTCACTCATTGGCTGCTAGAGGTTACTGCACATTATTACCACTCACTGATTGGTTCCTAGAGATTACTGTGCATAATTAGCACTTACTTATTGGTTGCTAGAGGTTACGGCACATCAATGCAGCTCACTGGTTGGTTTCTGAAAGTTACAATACATCATCTCCCCACTGCACACCATGGTCTGGAGAGATGAGCGGACCCACCAATACACAGAAAACTCCTAGAACTTGCTATTAGCAATGAGCAAAGCTAAGCACACACAGCTATGAAGGTTAACTGACTGCAGGTAGGAACAGAGCCCAATATGAGCGGTATCCCAGAGGACAGGCTGTCAGAAATAAATGGTTAGTACTGCCGCCTGCAGTAGAGCAGTGGCGAGGGGTGCTCTACATATGGAGTGCAGGGTTGAGAGGTGCGCTACGTATGGAGTGCAGGGTTGAGGGGTGCGCTACATAAGGAGTGCAGGGTTGAGGGGTGGGCTATGTACAGAGTGCAGGGTTGAGAGGTGGGCTATGTATGGAGTGCAGGGTTGAGAGGTGTGCTATGCATTGAGTGCAGAGTTGAGGGGTGCACTATGTACCAAGTGCAGGGTTGAGGGGTGCACTACATACGAAGTGCAGGGTTGAGGGATGTGCTATGTATGAAGTGCAGGGTACAGAGCTCTCCTCCCCCCAGACTCCAGTTTAGAGCTCATCTCCCCATCCCTCCTTTCAATACACAGCATTCCCCTGACACCAATCCCCCCTCCCCCTCTAAATACTGAGCATTCCGAGTTCCCACCACCTAAATAACATCAGCATGGGGCTAAATAAGAGCAGCTGTAACTTACTGCATGTCCGTGAAGTCTGTGGAGGAGCTTCTGCCTGTGTAGAGCCCCCATCCCCTCCCTCCTCTACTCTCTCTGCTCTTGTATAGGGAGTGATGTGTAGAGCAGGGAGGGTTCTGAACAGCCACCGGGAGAGGAGCACTGTCCCTTGTCAATACAGAAGCAGCACTTCTGTATTGATAAGTGACAATAGTGAGCAGCTCAGCAGCCAGCGCACGATCCCGGAGGGGCCGAAACTCTGGCTGAGAAAAGCCTTTGGGCAGGTTGGGCTCCAGGGGCAGCTGTTTTGCCCCCCCCACTCCCCACAATGGCTGGGCCCTGGGCAGCTGCCCCATTTTCCCCCCATTAAAGACAGCCATGCTTGGAAATGCGGTGTCACAGTTCCATGGATTTGTTCACTTCTGAGAGGCAGGCTCCAGAAATGAAGCGCAGTGCCTGGCCCTGGCTGCACTGCTGTATGTGGGGCTAGTTAGCACCCGATTGTTACCCCAGAAGATCCACAGAAAGGGTCCCTTGCCTTATCAGAGCATTTAGCGTCCCAAGGGCAGGGACTGCGGTACAGGAGAGGCTAAACCTGCTCAGAAAACCACCAAAAGTGGCAGGTAAGGGTTTCTTCTCTTCAAATTGGCTCTAAGTTCCATGAGGACAAAAAAGGGAATGGGCTGTTGTGTGGGTGTTAACTCTTTAAAGCTATGCCATTTTCCCATGGGCAGAAGTAGGCGTGGCTACTATCAGATGTATGCTGCCATGGAGGCACCAGGAAAAATGTTTTGGCTACAGTCCTACTTTAGGCTGGCCATACATGGGTCGAAATTTGGCTGGCTCAGCAGGAACCAGCTGACTTTCAATCCATGCATGGGCAGGCTGGTTGTACGTAAGTTAATCTATCAATCAACTTGCATACAACCAACCTACTTCTACCTTAGTTGAAAAATGAAGAAAACTGCTCAGAGCTTCATAAATAGGCAAAATTGTTGGAAACAAATAAAAATGAATAGGCAAAATATTCGTTTTTTGCTTTTTTACAAAAAAGGTGCTACAATGGCAGATTGATTGGAAGGGTAGGAAGGAGTGAAGGTACAACACACTTTGCACTTTTTCCACCAGGATCCCTTCTTTTGTGATTTTAGTGGATCTGCCCTTTAAGTGACAGAAATGGTGACCACTTACTTTTGCCATCTCGGTAGGGTTTGTGCTTTTTCTCTGCCTCATCACAAGCTCCGGTTGATCAAGTCACATGGTGGAAACCTTCCTTGTCGTTCAGAAGAGATCACATGACCTGGGTGGGGGAAAAGTAGATTTGTTACCGAGAAGCAATTACATCAAATTACAAAAGATAGTGGGACGTAAATTAACTTTATCATTAAAGTGATACAAAATTCTGCTTTGAAAAGAATAATTCTGTTCCAGTATGTACAGTATTCTTAACTCAGAAAAGCCCCTTCTAGTGCTCTTAGCCCCCTAAAAAATCTTCAATTCCTTTTTTTTTTTTTGCTGCTGTGATCTGACTTCCCTTTTTAGAGGGTGGCTATGTTTGTTCTCCATGGTGCCACTGTATGTGTGAACGTAGGCACCCTCTCTTGACCATGCCCCCAACATGTTTCGTCCTGCCCCTGAGGGCTTAATCATGATAAACCCCCGGGGCAGGGCGCAATGCTTTGGGGGCATGGTTTGGAGGGAGAAAGCTAAGGTTGCTTTTACTGATTTTATGAATGGTGTGCAGCTGCTAGAATATCTCTTCAACTCTGCAATGTGCCTTCGTTCAGGGCGGACC
Organism: Pelophylax lessonae; assembly: GCF_965119305.1. NCBI lineage: Eukaryota > Metazoa > Chordata > Amphibia > Anura > Ranidae > Pelophylax > Pelophylax lessonae. The sequence goes on from NC_138774.1 coordinate 34,186,972, forward strand.
CACTTCCAGCCTGCATCCTCACAATGGTTTCCACCTCATAGGGCTATGGTTGCCTGAGTGGGACCCCTAAGCAATTCAGGTTTTTATGCCCAGAGTACAGCTTTAAGGACCTGCTGAGGAACTTTTGTTCATAACCTGCAGGCTAGAAAATAAAAGCCCTAATGGTTTCTATAGACCAGTGGTCTCCAAACTGCAGCCCGGGGGCCAAATGCGGGCCTCTGCTTGCCATTATACGGCCCTTGGGGCACTATTCCTTTCACTGATACGAGACACTATTCTGCCCTCTGACACCAACAATGGGGCAACGCTTCTCCCACTGACACCAATAATGGGGCACTCTTCCTCCCACTGATTTGAGACACTATTCTGTCATCTGACGCCAACGATGGGGCATCATTTCTCCCACTGATACCAACGATAGGGCACTATCCCACCCAATGATACCAACAATGCGACACTATTCCTCCCCTAATACCAGGTGTGGTAATGTTTACTCCCACTGATGCCAGGAAAATGTCCACTCCCGCTGGCCACAGTCTGGCCCCCCTAAAGTCTGAAGGACAATAAACTGGACCCTTCTTTAGGTTTGGAGACCCCTGCTATAGACAATACCTCCTTTTTCCACTGCAGTACTCTTTACAGATGAGGTCCCGTGGATAGATCAGATCCTTGTCAGGTAGACTTCACAAAATTACCCCCAACAAGGGGAATTTCTAGCTATGGGGCCAACACTGTGAGATGTAGAAAGTGCACATGTAGCGTTACCCCATAGGAGCCGCTGATTTTAAGTGGTTCTTCCCCAAAAAGGGCAGAGGCCACCAATCGCACATGCAACAGTCCTTTTACTTTGGCTCCAATAAACAGCCTAGCGCACACATGTCAAACACAAGGTCCATGGGCTGAATCTGGCCTGCCAGGCCTGTTCATGTGGCCCTTGCACCCCTCATACTACTGATATGGCCTGCGATGAAATTGACTTTCATATCCCTGGTCTAGGGGATCTCTTTTTAATATGTATTGCTTGTAGAACTTTAAAGAGGAGAAGGGTTGGGGTGGTATGGGATACTCCAAAAATGCTGGCTTGTAACAGGAGGACACACTTCACGTGGTGAAACTTTTTTAAACAGTTTTTCTGAAAGAAGTACAATGCAAGAGTCGCCCACGCAGGGGGCCTTGCACACTTGCTTACACCTTTAAGTAGCAATTGTTGAAAAAGGTGGGTGCGTATATGACTTTATAATAAACAACATTTCAAGGATTGAACAATTTGGCCAAAACAACTGGTTGGGTCAAAAGACTTCATAAGATCACATGAGGAAAATATTAGGAGGAAGCCAGAAAGGGAGGTGGGGAGAAAGCAGATATAGAGCAAGGAAAGGAGAAAAAGAGGAAAAAGAAGGGGGGAGGGAATCCCCGAGGTACTGGTATTAGCTTGTAGAACTTGAAACAGGAGAAGGGTTTAGGAAACAAAGGAAGGAAGGGAGAAAGAGGAAGCAAAAAAAAAGATGGGGGGGGGGGACATGCAGGCCCTGGTATTAGTCCGCTAGGAGGTTACAAGGTGCCTTACTTGGCTGGGTGTAGTGTGGGGAAAACCTAAGACAGACAAGGATCTCATATTTGGGAATCATGCAAGATGCTTGACATCTTTTCATTGAACATCATAGTGGTCAAACTGTCTATCACAGCTGCAAATGAGACCGCAGGTTTCTTCCAGACCTTGGCTATTGTATGCTTAGCGGCAAGAAACAAATAGGTGCTAATTTCTATTGATAGGAGAATGAACCCGGGACAGGGTTGTGCAATAGGGCCAACTTTGCAACCTTGCAGATGGGTAAGTGGAATAATGTATGCAGGAGTCCATAGATCCTCGACCAAGATCCAGTTAGACGCTGGCATCTCCACCAAATATAAAGGACATCTCTGTGTTGGCCACAGCCCCTACTTCTTTGAACAGTCTTTCAGCCAGAAACAAAAATGAAGGCCAGAACTGAGATCCTGTAAGAGCCGTCTCAGAGAGAGCTTCTACTGGAACCCCAAAAGTAGAAGAGCACACAGTCAATAAGATCCTGAGCTCAGATCACTACTAACTCTGTCCCAGGGCAACTACACACCTTCCAGGTCCCACCATGCCCTCTTCAGTGAGTTCGCTGTACCAGAATCCTTGGTTAACTCCAAAGGTAATTAGAAAAAGGTCTCCCAGCTCTCTTATAGCTGGGACCTTGATGAACATCAAGTAGACTCTAGCAGGACTGCCTGAAGGGGGCAGCAGGCCAAGAACTTCTCCAGCAGGCCAAGAACAGGGCTGCTCCAAACCCCATACTGTTTATGCCCCCTCTAGCCACCTACTGGGCACACCTTCCCAGGAATTAGCTGCAGCAAAAAAAAAAAAAAAAATATTCAAGCTGTCCATTCGACTCTCGCAGCCCTCTATATTCTGGAAGCCTCCAGAATACAAGGGGACGCAATCAAACCAGCAGCTTGTGAGATCTGGAACAGCCCAAAAGAAATCACTAGCTGCTCCAGTGATAACAGAGGAGCCATAAAAGAAATGTATCTAACATTCTAACTACCTACCTACACATAAAGGACGGACTGACAATGCTTTAGATGTCCGCTGTCCCAGATTTGCTAGCCCAGGACAGTCCTGTATCTAGATGTTCTGTCCTGATGAAACTGAATTCCGGACTGTGTACCAAGATCACAGCATCACCCTTTAATCATGAGCATGCACAGTAACCCTAAAAAGGGAATTCATTGAGGGGATCACAGATAAGGAGTGGGTGGTCCTTGCATAATCAGGGCTGTGAGCACCGATAAAGTGGATGTGAACTGAGCAGGACCACCTGGAAGATGGGTGTGTTACATGTAGGTGGGGGTGACAGTGTCCTGGGGATTGGGATGAATATGTTGGCAAGTAGCAAGACAAAAACATCATTATTGGGGTTCACATTCACAGAGATTTTGCAGGCATTTCAAAAGCCTAGCGTAACTTCCTGGCGCTTTCCAATGTTTAACGTCACTACCGGGTCCACCGCTCAATGTCTCCGATCTGCATTGTTTTACATTCAGTGGAGCACAGGGGAGATCTCTTTAATGATGTTTCATTAAAGAGATCCTGTCACCAAAAAAATCATCACATAAGGGACTTTTTGTCCCCTTTCTGATGAAAAAAAAGTTAACAAAAATAACGCATGCGTCGAGGGCGTCTACGCATGAAAACGTCAATTTTGATACACGTGTTACATATCGCCACAAACTCAGGAGTGAGAGCAATGTTTCTAGCACCAGACCTCCTCTGTAACACTAAACTGTTGACCTAGAAAAATATGGTATTGAGGTTTGTCACCAGTTCACGGGTGCCTGCAAATTTAAGGTTTGACATGTTGGATATCTGTTTACTCATGCAACTTTGTCTTTTTGATTATACCAAATAGTTCGGTAATTTATTATGTTTTGTACCCTAAAATTAACTTTAGTATATTTTTTACTGAAATTTTGCGTTTCCTAGACCTTTGTGATAATATCATGTGACATAAAAAGTTGGAACTATCACTATTTTATTCTCTAGGGCAGCCTTTCTCAACCTTTTCAACACGGAGGAACCCTTGAAATACATTTCTGGTCTCGGGGAACCCCTGCTAAAAATTAAAAATCTACAACTCATCACACATTAGTGTGATAGTCAGTAGGAGGAATGCTCCTTACTCTTATCATCATTGGGAAGAATTACCCCCTTACAGATAGCTAAAAGGAACAATGGTGTCATTGGGAACTTATCGGAGAGGCAGAAATTGCTCATTGCTCAAGGAACCCCCAGCAACCTTAGTAGGAAGAAAGATATATAATAGATAGATACTCAGCAATATCCCTATATATATATATAGTAGCGCAAACTTGTCAAGAAGCAAGTGCCAAAAAAATACTGTGCCCACTGCACAAAAGTCCGAAATGCAATAGATGTCACATAGGCAGCAGGAAAAAGTTCAGAAATGACTCAAACAGTCCATAATCCTTCACTCTATCTCCTGGGATGATAATGTACGAAGACGTGTTTCTCAAAAGGATCACCACCACCACCGTGCTCCAAGGGGGGAGGAGAATTGCCCACTCACCAGATGCTGTGGCCCAACCCACTTTCGTGTTTGAGCATTCAGGCTTATAATGATGGTCACTGGTCCAGAGTATCCACAACAGGAATCGCACCAGCGCAGTCAAAAAAAGCTCAGCAGCATATGGGGAGGAGAAAACATAATCCCAATAGCGTGATACCGTTTAAAAGGGTTTTATTAAATAAAAATAAAACATAAGGTAACACACTCACATGTCTTGTATGTCATCAAACGCAAAAAAACAGTCACGAATAGGAGAGGGATGCCCTTCGGGAGATGATGTCCAGGCTCCACGCCGTGGACGCCGCGCCCGGGGAAGAAGTGGAAATCACGAAACGCATCGGGGCGTGACCAGGCGGTGTAACCAGGCTGTGTAAGAGGAGTTCGGATTACCCAGAAGGCGCGGCGTCCACGGCGTGGAGCCTGGACATCATCTCCCGAAGGGCATCCCTCTCCTACGAAAGTGGGTTGGGCCACAGCATCTGGTGAGTGGGCAATTCTCCTCCCCCCTTGGAGCACGGTGGTGGTGGTGATCCTTTTGAGAAACACGTCTTCGTACATTATCATCCCAGGAGATAGAGTGAAGGATTATGGACTGTTTGAGTCATTTCTGAACTTTTTCCTGCTGCCTATGTGACATCTATTGCATTTCGGACTTTTGTGCAGTGGGCACAGTATTTTTTTGGCACTTGCTTCTTGACAAGTTTGCGCTACTATATATATATAGGGATATTGCTGAGTATCTATCTATTATATATCTTTCTCCATATGTTTTAGTTAAGTAGCTGCATAGCCAATTTATTTATTGGTGAGTGGTCCTCATTTGAAGCGCTTGGGATAGCTTATACCTTTATTTGGTTTTCGTTGGGCATTTAAGCTGTCATATTATATAACCTTAGTAGGAACCCTAGGGTTCCATGGAACCCTGGTTGAGAAACCCTGCTCCAGGGTGTCTGTTTTTAGAAAGTGTTATGTAATGGTATCAGCCAATGATCAGACCAGTGGTGATGTGCAATTTCTACTTTACTTAACAATGTGGAACGTAGATTACACAGGAGATCATGTGAACAGGGGTGTGCAGTACAAAACAGCAATATGAGGAAGGGAGAAATATTCATAAAACATGTGAAAACAATTCTATTGCAGTTCTAGTAATGCAGAGTGTTCTGAGTTCAGTTTACAGATAGGAAAAGATCTGAATATTCTCACGTGTTCCCAGAGATTGATCGTTCATTCAGCAGACTGGGAGTTGAGGGTATTTCCTGCTGGCACAGACTTCACACTGGCACTGCTGATGCTGACTTTGGTCAGGAGGCTCTGGGGGCCGTAGATAGGACCAACCTACTGCTTGGACAACTTCTCCACATGGACTGTAACAGAGTCCTCTCCAGTGACTGGGGCTTGGATAGATGCTGCGTGCTCTTGTGCTCACTGCTGGAGGCCCACACACCAGACTGATCGATTGATGACCCAGCACCTGGGGACAGCTCACTTGCCCAGTCACTGCTGTCCCATCAGGCAGGATCTCTCTGAGCACAGGAAGCTGGGCGGAGCTGGCATTTATACTCCCTGGGCATGTCCTGGAACTCAGGGGATGCTGGGAGCCCAGAGGATTGTGGGGAATTGAGTTAAAGGGACTTGCACCTGCATCTGGATAAAGGGGCACACCACTACAAAAATATATTATATTTTGGGAGTTTTATGTAATCTTCAGGCCTAAAATTATTTTTTAAGCATGTGTGCAACAAAACAACTCTGGCAGCGAAAGGGTTAATGGCCGCTGAACTTGGTTGGGGTGCAAGGAAGCTTTAGGATACTCCGAATATAGTGCACAAAGTAACCAGAGGACACTCTGCGCCCTATCTACTCTCTTCAGGGAAATCTCCCTTTCTGCAGATACTAGATACACAAGCAATCTTGGGGCTCCAAACAAGGACAAGTCTAATTTCATCAATACTGAAGCAGTCACCCAAGGGGTTTAAAACAGCAAGCAGTCACTAGGATCCTTATTCCAGGCCTCTACTCACAATGTTACCGGATACCTCCGTTCAATATCGGCCAGACTGTCACCTCTCCTGTGAATCTCCAGGCTAGATCCTTAGTAAACCCCCTTGATTTGACTCCAACTGCTTCCAGAAAGTAGGCCCCCCAGCTGCCGCTGAGCTGGGACCTCAATGATTCCAGAAAAATAGAACCCCCCCAGCTCCTGCTGAGCTGGACCCTTGATGATTCCAGAAGAATAGCCATAGCCCCCCCCCCCCAGCTCCTGCCAAGCTGAGACCTCGATGATTCCATAAAAATAGGCCCCCCAGCTCTCGCTAAGCTAGGACATTGATAATTCCAGAAAAACAGGCCCCCCAGCTCCCGATGAGCTGGGACCTCAATGATTCCAGAAAAATAAGACCCCAGCTCCCGCTGAGCTGGGACGTTGATGATTCCAGAAAAATAGACCCCCCCAACCAGCTCCAACTGAGCTAGGACATCAATGATTCCAGAAAAATAGGCCCACCCAGCTCCTGCTAAGTTGGGACGTCAATGATTCCAGAAAAATAGGCCCCCTAGCTCCCGCTGTGCTGGGACCTCAATGATTCTAGAAAAATAAGCCCCTTGGCTCCCGCTGTGCTGGGACCTCGATCATTTCAGAAATAGGCCCCCCGGCTCCTGCTGAGCTGGCACCTCGATGAACTCCTGAAAATGTCAACTACACTGTCTAGAAGGGCAGCAGCCTTTCAAGTTGGAATCTTTTCCTCCTGGACAAGAATCCTGCTGCTCCAGTCCCGACTCTTTATGCCCCCCTCAGCCACCTACTGCACACCCCCCCCCCACTTCTCCAGGGATTGGTAAATACCGCAAAAATATTCAGGCCAAGGGTCTGCCTCTTCCATCCTACTACATTCTAGAATCCACTAGAAGGCAGGGAGAAGTAGCTGAGCCTGCAGCTAGTGAGACCCAGAACAGCCAAAAATAATCACACACAGCTCCAACTAAATTTACCTGAGCCTCTCTAGCAACCTACTCTAGGAGTGCTACACAAAGAAGCATTGAGCTTTACAAGAGCACGGCCACATCACTCACTTGTATGGCAAGCTGTACACGGCATGTGTGGCTCCCAGGGCGAGGGGAAGCTCCAGGTAATCTCCATGTGCCTGAACCCTTATGGCTCGTTCACACCATGCAGTGAGTCTTTTTTTTTTTTTTGCATATTTCCTCATGTCACATTTTAGAGCAGCTCATTAATGTCATCAGGCTGCCTATGCGCATAAAGTATGCAAAAAAAAGGCGCAGAAATTATTTTTAAAATTGCGCCACACCCAACCACAGAGTACTGAAAGTTGGTGGCCGCGAACACACCTGCATTTGCTAGATGCATGGGGGAGCCATTAAGCATTGAAGACAACAGCGCACGTCTGCAGAAAGCAGTATTTTTCTGTGCAGTGCGGGAAAGCGTGCAATTTGGCATGGGTTTTTGCACCGCACTTGGTTTGGACAAGCCCTATAAGTGGAACTATAGCAAAATAAAAGACATTTATGACGCAGACTGTCATCAGCATTAACACACCAGTCTAAGTCCCCCTGTAACATAGTTTTATTACCCACCGATCCTGCCAGTAGATCTGATATTTCTCCAGTTCCTATAATAGGGTCACAACGCTGTCCATTCTGCACTGAAGTCACATGACAGTGTTGTCATAATTTGAGAAATACATCATATGCACATATGCATGATTGGGTAAACACTGATGCAACAAAGTAGTCGGTTTTGTTGGAGGTGACCTATACAGCGTAATTTTATTTATTTATTTTATTTATTTCAGGTACTTATATAGCGCTGTCAATTTATGCAGCGCTTTACATATACATTGTACATTCACATCAGTCCCTGCCCTCAAGGAGCTTACAATCTAAGCTACCTAACTAACATTCATACATACACATATGAGGACCAATTTACACAGGAGCCAATTAACCTTTCAGCATGTCTTTGGAGCGTAATGGAATATATAGTGGTCAGATCACATTAGGAGTTCACAAACATACAACAACTTGAAATATCTGAGATATATTTTTCCCATAGTACACCAGACTTTATACATTGTCTATGAGCAGATATTCCTGACTTGACAGAACACTGATGTGCGTTTACCTCCACTGCACTAAAGTGAAGGTCAAAAATCTCAGGTTCTGTCAAGATGGGGAAATAGAATATAATTATAGATCGTTACGGGACATTGGTAGAAGATCCTTTCCCTTACAGCACTGCTATAACTGAGCACATCATCACTATTTAGCTGTGTAGCTTGAAATGGCAATACTTAGAAAAAGCTTCTAAAGCTAATAAAGTCCCTTAGTCCCCGTTCACACTGGGGTGACCTGTGAGGCGACCTGGTCGCCTCACAGGTCACCGTAGGTCGCCTTCCATAGGGAAGCTGCGGACCCGTTCTAATAGGAGCGACACAAGTCGCTCCGACTTATTAAAAGGGTCCGGAGCTTCTTTGGGGCGACCCGGAGCGACCGTCATAGACTTCAATGTTATGAAGTCCGTGCCGGCCGTTCCGAGGTCGCGGCGCGCTGCTCGCACCGCGACCTCGGAGGTCGCCCCTGGAAGTCGGATCGCCCCAGTGTGAACGGGGCCTTATCTGAGTGCCTGTAATGTTCCCAAACGTGCATTTAACGTTGTAAATGTTTATTAGCTAAACACAGTTTTCAGGGATCACCTAAGGATGGACAGAGTAGGAGATAGCCGGACAGATTGGCGTAAGGAGTTCCAGAGGAAGGGAGAGGCCCTTGGGAAGTCCTGGAGGGGAGCATGTGAGGAGGTGACAATGAAGATGGAGAGCAGGAGGTCTTGGGGCAGAACTTGGCATAGGGTGGGAGTACCAGAAAATGGTAGAGGCACTGGAAAAATATTTGAAGGTGAACATAGGAAGAGGTGATGGGGAAGCTAAAAAAAAAAACATAAGGTCATGGGACAGAAATGAGTGTAGGGAGTTTCAGAGGAAAGGGGAGGCTCTGGAATAGTCTTGGAGGTGATCATGGGAGGAGGAGACAAGGGAACTGGAGAGCAGGAGGTCTTGTGACAAAAATTGGGATAGGGAGTAGAATTACAAAAATAAAAAACAAAAGAAGGAGCCTAAAACCCAGAATCTGGGAATGTAAAGTGTCACCTATACCACCAATTCGTCCATCAGAGGGGATACCTCTACAACAATATGATGAGAAATCACAATGGTGACTCTGATCGGAGTTGCATAAGGAGGATCAGCCATGGTGTGCAAATATAGAAAAACCTCAATATGAAACAGCTGATTACAGTTAGTCAAAAACAATGGACTGTACCCCCCAAAAGTCACCCACAAATTATAATACACAAAAAATGACAACGTTGTCACAAAAAGGCGCAATAGAAAGGGCCTTGCGCACTCACTCATGCACTCATAGATCATAATAAGCTAACCAGGTCTACTGGATGATTTCCAAAGCTCAAATACCGGAGGCTGGGGCTCATAAGCATGCATGCCCAAGTAGGGACTTGTGTATGACAGTGAAAGATACTCAGCGCAATCACCCATAACTCCCAGAAACACAGTATTGGGCTTAAGAATGGGGGACTTATGTCTAAGGCACTAAGCAGTCAATTGTTGGCAATTAATTTTCCTGAACAAGGATGGAAGTAGGGTAGAGAGTGCCAACGTAAAGTAGAGGCTCTGGAGAAGATTTGGGGGTAAGTATAGGAAGAGTAGATGGGGAAGCTAAAAAAAAAGAGGTCATAGGACAGAAAATAGTGTAGGGTGTTCCAGAGGAAGATGGAGGCTGTGTAAAAGTCCTAAAAATGGGCATGTAAGGTGGCAACAAGAGAGCTGGAGAGCAGGAGGTCTTGGGACAGAAATTGGGGTAGAGAGTACCAAAGGATGGTAGAGGCTTGGGAAATGTTTTGGAAGGTGAGCATAGCAAGAGGTAATGGGGAAGTTAAAAACAGGTGGTCTTGGGACAGAAATTAGCTCTGGAGAAGTCCTGGAGGTGAGCATGTGAGGGAGAGAGGAGGAGCTGGAGAGCAGGAGGTCTTGGGACAGAAAATGGGGTAGGGAGTACCAGGGACCTGACCTCACAAATGTGCTTCTGGAAGAATGGTCAAACATTCCCATAGACCCACTCCTAAACCTTGTGGACAGCCTTCCCAGAAGAGTTGAAGCTGTTATAGCTGCAAAGAGAGTGCCAACTCAATATTGAACCCTACGGACTAAGACTGGGATGCCATTAAAGTTCATGTGCGTGTAAGGCAGGCGTCCCAAAACTTCTTACAATATAGTGTATGTTGTTGGGATTTTGAGTTTTATTCATTGGGTCATCAGTAGCCGGTAAGGTTGATAAGGTAGATGAGTTGGGCAGCAGCATTCATGATAGACTGTAGGGTGGATAGTCTACGTAAAGGTTGGCCAACAAAGATGGGGTTGTATAGTTGAGGTGAAAGATAATCAGCGAGTGAATTAGTACTTTGGTGGTGCCATTGGTGAGAAAAGGTGAATATTGGAAATGTTACAGATGTGAAGGCAGCAACATGTGGCCAGCGATTGCATGAGATGCTGAAAGGAGACTTCAGAGTCGAAGATTCCTCCAAGTCCACTTGCCTGGGTGAAGGGATTGATAATTGTGTTATTAACTTCAATGGAGAAGTAAGGGGAAGGAAAATCTTAGAAAGATTTTGAGAAAGTAGTGTGACATCTACACTGATATTTCAGCTAGTAAATTAGTAATGCGCGAGGAGACTGAAGGGGTGAGGCGAGGGGTAGAGCGATAGATTTGGGTGTTATCAGCATAGATATGGTATTGGAAACCATGGAAGGCTATCAACTGACCAAGGGAGGAGGTGTAGATGGAGAATAGAAGGGGTCCAATGACCGAGGTCCTTGGCGTACCCTTACAGAGAGGAGAGGAAGAGATGACGTTGTAGGTGACACTGAAGGTGCGATGAGATAGATAGGTAGGAGAGGGCAGAGTCTTGAAGGCTATGGGAATGGGATTTAGTTAGAAGGATCAGGTGATCAATTGTATCAGAGGCAGCAGAAATGTCTAATAATATGTCAAATATAGGGGAAAGTAACATAAGAGTTTCCCTTATATTTGACATCTGAGCTCCGTGTGTGTCTTCCCAGGGATAGGGTAAAGCCATGTTGTCTCTAGTATGTGTGTGCGCACATAACATGGTGATTGACCACACTTCCCTCGGCCAGTCGCTGGACTCTGTCTCTCGCAGACTCTACCAACCACTCTTCACTGCCCCCTTCCTCAGGAGGAAGACTGGTACTGCAGGTTATGATTAGTGTCCTAAGAAGAATAGATGTCTCCTTCCTCTCTACTAGAACTTTTGCTTGATTTTGGAAGAATTTCTATCAACTACTGCTGGCAGAATAATTTTGGATATTTAAAATCCTGGAAGTCTCTCCAGTCAGCCAACGAGCACTGTTATGGCACTTTTCCACTGCAAGTACCGGCTCGGCTCTACTCGGCCCTGCTTGGCCCTGCTTGGCCTGGTTTGCTTTTCCACTGCTGGTACCGCATGGTACGGTGTTGGAACGGTTCGGTACGGTATGGTACGGTTTGCTTTTCCACTAAATTAGTACTAAAGTTAAGTGGGTGGGATAACAACGGGGTGGGTGGGATTCTCTGACCAATCAGTGGCTAGTAGTGACTGCATGCAAAGGATTGTGGGATATGGTACCGGGTATGGTACTTCTTGGAACCACAATCGAGGTGGTACTGTTTTTGAGAGCCGTACCGTTCGGTTCCATGCAGTGGAAAAGCGCCACCGTACTGTACCAAACTGTTCCTACACCATACCATGCGGTACCAGCAGTGGAAAAGCACAAAAGCGAGCCGAACCATTCGGTTCCATGCAGTGGAAAAGCGCCATTAGATTTATGTCGGATATGGTAAATACTAAAAGTCTCTTTAGTCAGCCAATGAGTATTGGTACCATGAGCAGCCGGTCCATTAGGGGCGCAGGGGCGCCACCCCTCTGCAGGGCGCCGGACTCAAAGGTTTCTACGAGTTTTTTTTTTAAGCCACATGATTAGTGCCTGAGGCTCTAATTGGCTTGAAAAAGGTTGGGCTCGGGGCGCAGTGCCCACCCACTTGTGACACTAGCGAAATAATGTTCGCTATTGTCTTCTGGCTTTTCCTTCAGGCCAATCAGGACAGGAAGCGGATCGGGTTGGTCGGGAGGAGAAGCCAAGGAAGCCATGGAGGGGTGAGTGCAGGGGGAGTGTCACCCTGGAGGGGCTGAGTGCAGGGGGCGACTGTCACCGTGCAGGGGTGAGTGCGGGGGACCGTCACCGTGGATAGGCTAAGTGCAGGCGGACCTGGGGGGGGGTTTGTTTGCCACCCTCCCAAAAAAGTTCAGCACAGCCACCACTGACTGGTAGAATCATACCGGATATGGTAAATCCTGGAAGTCTCTTCAGTATCCCAATGAACACTGGTAGATTCATACCAGATATGGTAAATCCTTGAAGTCTCTCCAGTCAACCAACGAGTACTGGAAGATTCATACCAGATGTGGTAAATCCTGGAAGTCTCTCCAGTCAGCCAACAAGCCCTGGTAGATTCATGCTGGATATCTTAAATCCAGGAAGTCTCTCTAGTCAGCCAACAAACACTGGAAGAATTATGTTGGATATGGAAAATCCTGGAAGTCTCTCTAGTCAGCCAACAAGAACTGGTAGATTTGGGCTGAAGATGTTAAATCCTGGAAATCTCTCCAGTCAGCCATCAAGCACTGGTAGATTCATGCTGGAGAGCAGTGGTGTATTTAGGTTTTGCACTGCCCTAGGCCTGATTAAACTTGTGCGCCCCCTAATTTAAATATAACCCACCCCTTACTGTAAAGGCCACACCCCTCCCTATTAATGACCCACCCTGTCATCTGTAAACCACAGACCACAACCACCATCAGTGCAGCCTCATCAGTTCCCATGAGTTCAGCCTCATCAGTGCCCATCAGTGCAGCCTCATCAGTGCCCACCAGTGCAGCATATCAGTGCTGCCTTATTAGTGATTTGCCTCCTGGACCCTGCCCTCCAGCCCAATTCGCCCCATAAAACTGGCACTATACTAAAAGTGTAGCACAAGCCAGCGGGGACCCCTTTAGTGTGGGAGCTGTGAGGAGGCTGTTTTTTTTTATAGTATGGAGTGCAGCTTTTTTGCTGCCCCCCTGCAAAGTGCCGCCCTAGGCCTGGGCCTTGTAGGCCTAGGCCAAGATACAGCACTGCTGGAGAGTGGAGATGTTTAATCCTGAAAGTCTCTCCAGACCATCAGAAACAGGTTTTGATCGCTTTTCCATGCTGATGTTCTCTTTGCAATGGTCCTGCATTCCTAGAGATGACCACCATGTCTGTGTTACTGCTATCAGGACTTTAGATCTAAGGTGAGGCCAGTACTGTCTGTGTATCCCTTCTTAAATATTGGGACCAGGGCCTTGGTACATCATGAGTATATACAGTCCCATGGGCAATGCTGGGGATTCATTATCTACTGAGGCGGTTTTATGTGCATAATTCTGGAGAGAAGAGGGCTTTCTTGCTATTGCCTACTGAATACTGTATAGGGGACCGGGTCTTCCCTCCCTTTTGGTCACAGCTGGGCATTGAGTTTTTAACATTGTTGCATTTAAAATCTCAGCTATTTACATTGTGGCTAGGACTTCTTTTGAATGATGCAGTGACAAGGGGCACAGAACCTCTTTGATTTTATTACACCAGTTTTGGTCTGTGAGTAAAGCCAAGAGATTAGTAGCACCTTCTTAAAGGTGCATGCACCTTTTTTTTTACTGTAGGCAACATATCTTTAAAAAAACAAAATGGGGTTACAGACGAATCTTCGACTGCTAACATTGTTTGCAAAGCATGTAAAGCAGAGCTTGGCACAGGAAAGGATTTTGCAGTGACTTCTTCTTTACCCACCATTCCTCCCTCCCCAGTCCCCTTATCTCACTAAGGCTGATTTTTCTTATCTCAGAGTTTGAGTTGGGTTATATTCAGGAGCGTCTAGCGCTCCTGTTCATTTCAGCATCCTGGTTTTGGCTATGGCATTCTCCTTGTCTGTCTGTCCACCTGCAAGGTGATTAACAATTTCTGGCTGGAGACCAAACCCGATTTAAGCCAGCCAAGTCTGCAGTCTCATGCTTGTGAAAGCGTGTGTAATATGTGCAAGCTCGCTGTCTCTTTGTCCTGCTCTGCTGTTTGGTTTCCCCTATTTATGACCTCAGATCAGATATCCACTAGGGATGTACCGAAATGAAAATTCTGGGCCGAAACCGAAAATGCAGGATGCCCTTGGCCGAAAACCGAAAATTACTTTTTCCCCCCCAAATGATTTTAAAATAGATAGAACAGGGGCATACACCAAAAACAGGCAGCAATGTACACCTGTTGCTGCCACCCTGTCACAGTATATGTACGGGTTGGCAAGTGGTTAATTTAATTACCAATGGTATTTGTATTATGCCGCATGAGGGGGTCAATGTATTGCCACTGCTGGTCACTGATGCATTAGTGACCGACCAGTGGCAGTTTATTAACCCCTTTATGCTGCATTAGTGCAATCAGTATCAGTGCAACCAGTATTAATTAACACTGATACTGGTTGCACTAATGCAGCACAAAGGGGTTAATTAACTGCCACTGGTCGGTCACTAATGCATCAGTGACCAGCAGTGGCAATACATTAACCCCCTCATGCTGCATAATACTAATACCATTGGTAACCTCGCCTCAGCATCCCCCCCCAACTGCCTCAGCATCCCCCCCCCTGCCTCAGCGTCCCTCCCCCTGCCTCAGTGTCCCCCCCCTGCCTCAGCGTCCCCCCCCCGCCTCAGCGTCCCTCCCCATCCCAATGATGCAATCTCCTTACTCTCAGCTCCAGTCCTCCCGTGTCCTTCGTTTCAAAAGACGCGCCTCTGGCCGGCGGCCCGCCTCCCGGTGATGTCACTACTACTACGATGTGCATGAATGAACTAACACACCGGGCGGGCGGGCGGGCGGGCGGGCGGGCGGGCGAGCGGCCGCTAATAGCTATAATTAAGTGAGCCCTTCACTTCCCTGTCAGAGGAGATACCCACCTGATAGGGAAGTGAAGCGCTCACTTAGTTACAGCTATTAGCGGCTGCTCACCCGCCTGCCCAGTGTGTTAGTTCATTCATGCACATCATAGTAGTAGTAGTGACATCACCAGGAGGAGGGCCGCCGGCCAGAGGCGGGTCTTTTGAAACCTGCTCTGCGCCCGCGGCGTCCATCATTAATAACGGCATCTTTAACCCATTTTTGGCCGAAATGGAATAAGCCCATTTTCGGCCGAAGATTTAGGTTGCCGAAATTTCGGTGCACCACTAATATCCACTATTTTCTGAACTCTGCCTGCCTTTTGACTCTGGATTGACAATGACTATTCTGAACCTTGCCTGCCTTGCACCTGGACTGTCATTGAACCACTCTGCCCGTCTGCCAACTACAAGTACCTGTTTGCTTTGCTTAGTTCGCACCTGCCCCGGAGTAGTGGCCAGGGCACTATAGCATTGGGTTTAAGACCTGGTGGCAACCAAGTACTGTAGGCCTGCTTGTCTTATTGGAAAGGGGGCTGCTATAGGTGAAGAACACAGAAGCTAGCTATAGTGTGTTACCACCTGCGTTAGGGGTAAGCGTGACAGTTATGAACCTTATTGCTCATCCTGCATGCAAGGGTCCAAAACACCCACAATTCCATCCTTTGGTGAGCTCTGATGCAGAGTTGCCTAATATTTTTGGATCTATTGGACACATTGTCTCTTCTTTTCCAGAAAGAAAAGTTGAGGGCACCAATCAGCTGCCTTTTAGCCACCATTTGTATCCCAGCACTAAAAGGAAACTGTGTTCCACTTTATATTTAGAAGATTCCACCATCACTTTATCTACAACAGCCTTGGTTGGTTCTCATAAACCTAAACATGCTACTAAGGTTTTCCTTTTCATCCTATAAACAATTGATTTATTTACAAAGATCTCGATTTCCTGGACAAGCAATTCCTTGTCCATAAATTATTCAAGACATCCTATCCCTTTCTGGAATATTTTGTCAAAAAACTCCTTCCGAGGTTGACTATTCAGTTTCTTGTCTTAACAAGTCTTTGAACATTCCTATTGAAGATGCTTCGTCATTTAAGGACCCTCCCGAAGAAAAAGTTGGAAGCACTTTCCCGATCCATCTACTGCTTGGTGGGATCGGCCCTTCATTCTTTGCCAGCCAATATTCTTATTTCCCAGACTTTGCCTAAGTGGTCTAAAGTGATGATCAGGCGCCTGCTGGTATTGATCCTCACCCTATTGATTGCATTGACTAGATGACTGTCACTTCAAATTTTATGTGCATCACAGTACTATTAGTTTAGATTTGTAGAACTGCACTTTACTGATGGGACTTGGAAGATAACATACATAGCTATATCACATGACTTACTATCTGTGGAAACTTGACAGTCTATTGTCCATCAAATTTATTGGACGGTCTGCAGTAGTCATATGTGAAAGCATCATGCAACACTTTCAGAAAACCATCTTCCCCTAAACAGTCTCACTCCACCTGGGGTCATTATTACTCACTGAGATAGGATCTCTGCAGTCACCTCCTCCATGGGTACACCTCTCCCAGGACCCTCCAGAGAACTACTGGCCTGGTTTAAAAGGCCTTTTTGCAACCTGCCCTAGCTCCAACCTCCATAACGGTCTGGAAGTCTACAGCCAGATCTTCTGGGTGCAGGACTACCTTTCCCCGGCTTCCAGCCCTGTCCAAGGCTTCTACTCTCTGGCTACATCTGCCTGATAGTAGGGTCTCTGGCTCCAGTGCCCCAACTGCACTAGGGCTCCTCCCAACCTGGTTTATATATGGGCATCAACTTACCCATAACATCACTACAGGAGGGCTCTAACTAAAATGGGCCCAGCACCTGATGACACAGCTTTCAGTAACCAGACACTACTCTGGAACAGAGCCACCTAGTGACAGACCAGCTAACTGCACCTGCTAACAAGCTTCTATGAATAGAGGAGGGGATGTAAAGGGCGGGCATCGTCAGCACTCTTAATGAGTGCCTATGACAGATCCAGGGGCTGTAAGGCAGTGCTGTATCTTGGCCTAGGCCAACAAGGCCCAGGCCTAGGACGGCACTTTGCAGGGGGGCAGCAAAAAAACAACCTTCTTCCGGCTCCCGCATGAAAAGGGTCCCCCCTGGCTTGTGCTACACTTTTAGTTTAGTGCCAGTATTATGGGGTGAATTGGGGGGCAGGGTCCAGGAGGAAAATCAGTCTGGCACCCCTATAAAGCAGCCACACTTTTACCTGCCAGTATGATAGGCTGCACTAATGGGCTCTGATAGGCTACACTGGTGGCCACTGATGGGGCTGTACTGAGGGCCACTGATGAGGCCACACTGATATGCTGCACTGATGGGCAGTAATTAGGCGGCACTGATGAGGCTGAACTTTTGGGAACTGATTAGGTTATGCTGATGGGCACAGATAGACTGTGGTTGTGGTCGGTGGTGTACAGATGACAGGACGGGTCATAAACAGGAAGGGGTGTGGCCTTTACAGGAATGGGTGGGTCATATTTAAATTAGGGGTGCACAAACTTAGTCAGGCCTAGGGCAGCACAAAACCTAAATACACCACTGCTGTAAGGGTATAGTGGGAAAGAGAGGGGGGGTAGGCAGAGGATTGCATAATGTTGCCCTGGGCACTGTGGTATCATGTGAGGTGGAGGGAGCCACAAGGAGATTGGTAGGAGGGGATGTGTTGGGGGGGGATTGAGGGGCAGCAAGGGGTAAGTATATTTCCAGGAGGGGAAGTTTTAGGGGGTGCTAGGAGCTCCCCCTGGTGGCTTATTCATGTTTGGTGCACTGTTATATAAATTATCCAGTGGCTCCTTATGACACAGAGGATCCTAGCGACTTCATCAACCAGGAGATGCTAAAGCGATGCTTGTCAGAACTGCAGGAGGTGCTGGTGGGAATGGACAGACATTGTGTGTATGGTAGATGTGCACCTTTTAGGGCTCGTTCACATGTATGGTAGGGACTGTAGACTCCACGCTTAGATAGCTTTTCAGAGGTGTTTGATGGCATCTCCTCACCACCTGATTTAACCCATTAAATTCTACACTACTGCGCCACAATCACATGCATTGCACGCAATTGCGGGGCAGTTGCAGAGAGGCCCCATAGAGCTGCATCAGTTGCGTTCAGCCCACCTTCTGAAAATGGCATGCTGTTTACGTTTTGCCGGAGCCACCTCTAATCGTTAGCGGGGTCCAATCTACCGCAGTGACGAGAAAATTGGAAGGAGCGGGATGGAAAATGTTTTTCAAGCTATTTAATTTTTAAAGCCGGCAATAGATGGATCGAAACTCTGCCGGTTCAGCAGGGACCAGCCAAGATTCGATCTATAGACAATAACTCACCCTAGCTCCACCGCACTGTGGGAAGATAAAGAGCTAAGTGTCGGTGCTCAGGATGAACGTCCAAACCAAATGTTATATGAATAAAGCCGGCACACGAAAAGGCTTCTTCCAAGTAAAATTCTTTATTCCAACATGGATAGCGGTGACAACATGACAAATGCTGACGCGTTTTGGCTGAGGAAGGCGTAAAGCCGAAACGCGTCAACATTTGTCATGTTGTCACCGCTGTTGGAATAAAGAATTTTACTTGGAAGAAGCCTTTTCGTGTGCCGGCTTTATTCATATAACATTAAGATTCGATCTATCTATGGGAAGGCTGCTTGTATTGAAGTCGATCCATCAATCGACTTGAGTACAACCAGCCTGTCTGAGTTTTTACATGGGATTATTGCTACAGCCACTAGCAGTGATCATTGTGTTCTGTGGGAGGGATTCCCCCATCAACGCTGACTGTGTGGATGGGGGAATCAAGCGATTTTCTTTCCTTCTGTAGCACCCTCCTAGGTAGGTGCTAGTGAGAAAGTATAGTTTTGAGCTCTGTCTGCTTACCAGAGGGGCTGCAGGTAAATCTATATTGTTCTCTGCCTACCAGGGAGAAGGATCTGTTAGTGAGGTCTGCTCATTGTGCTCAGTATGCCATTCATTCAGTCTAGAGAAGTGTTTCACACTGGTCCAATAGGGAGGCATGTTGGACAGTGGGAGGAAACCTGATGAATGGATACATAGGCTTTGATACAGTCCTGGTGATTGGCAGAGGGCAGGGGGCCCGAGCGCACAGGGGGGCCCACACAGAGAGGGGGATTAGTGATGGACAACAATTACAGAAATCTTCCTCCAGCACCTGAATCTGATCTGCCCTCTCCCTGCTATCAGCTTTTATCTGTTGAGAAAGAGACAGTCGTCCCTCACTAATCCCCCTCCCTTGTGTGGGCACCCCTCCCCCCTCCCAGCACTTATCTCTGCTCAGGAGTTTATTTGTAAATTGTAACTTTGTTTCTCTCTCTCTGTCTCTCTGATCACTGAGCTCCAACTGCCCAGCCTGTATATTTTTCTCATCTTCTTTTCTATTCAACATAGTTTTTAATTTTAGATTTAGCAGGAATTATGCGAGTTATGTTATATTTGTGTCTGATAATAGTGATTTTGTTGTAATTTTAGCTAAATATATCTTTAATATTTTCTTGGGGGGCCCTGCCAGGTAGTCTGTACAGGGCCCCGCGATTTCTAACAGCAGCCCTGATTTTGGGATACTGTATAAAAGCCAGTAGCACATGTGCTGCGAGGTCTTTGGCTGGAGAGCAGAGTTCCAGAGGGAGGGGGGCGACTGCCGCCTCCTCTGTAAAGGTGGCATGCAGTCGCAGGAGGTCATCCTGAGGGCCAGAGAAACGGATGAGAGAAGCTGATCCCAGAGGTCCAGAAGAGCTGACTGAGGGGGAGACACTGGAGACCTTGGGACCACAGTATCCTGAGTACAGGGACTCGTGTCAAGGAGCCTGACCTGAGGGGGGCCACCCAATGTGTAGGATAGCCAGTGGACGGGTGTCAGCAGTGAAGAGAAAGAGGATGCTAGTGAGAGTGTCCTGAAGATAATTGCTAGTTTACCAAGTCAACTTATAAAGAGAAAAGAGACTTAATCCAAATTCACCCATAGTGGCACCTGAAGATAGGAGTCCTCAACCATTGTGCATAGTTAATCTGGAGCATCCCACTATCCCCTTCTCCTATCCCTAATTTATAATAAACACAAAACAACCAAAATACCCCTGGACTGATTATTGGAGCGAGCTAAAGAAGGAGAAAGTATGGACTTGAAACTGTCATTTTTGTATGCTGGTAACTCAGGGGGACCCAGAAATGTGAAATCTGGTAGTCCTTGCATGGGGGGGGGGGGGGGCGGTAGTGCTACACTTTCACCCGTAGAATCTATGGGCTGCTTTACTGTCAATGGGATTTTCCTTTGGGAAAGTCCATTCACTCCAAAATCAAATGTGCAAAGCAAACGTTTTTAAAGTCCTTTAGAAAGACCATTGTCAAGTCATCGAATGTACTGTGAGAATTTCTGTATGAGTGTTTGTAAGAACGTTCGTTTAACCACTTCTGGACCGGACGGATTTACCCCCTTAATGACCAGGCCATGTCTTGCGATACGGCACTGCGTTAGTTTAACAATTGCGCGGTCGTGCGACGCTGTACCAAAATAAAATTGATGTCCTTTTTTTCCCACAAACAGAGCTTTCTTTTGGTGGTATTTGATCACCTGTGCGATTTTTATTTATTTGCACTATTAACAAAAAAAGAGCGACAAATCTGAAAAAAAAAACACAATATTTTTCACATTCTGCTATATAACATCCCCCCCCCCCCCCCCCCAAAAAAAAATAAAAAATCAAAATTTTGGCCAATTTGTGTTCTCTTACATATTTTTGGTAAAAAAAAAAATCGCAATAAGCGTATTTTGATTATTATTGATAAGTTATCGCGTCTACTTACTACGGGAAAGATTTATGTCATTCTTATTGTTGCCAGCGGTTTAGACATTAATGGCTGTGCGTTGAGTTATTTTGAAGGGACAGCAAATTTACACTGTTATACAAGCTGTACACTCACTACTTTACATTGTAGTAAAATGTAATTTCTTCAGTGTTGTCACATGAAAAGATATAATAAAATATTTACACAAATGTGAGGGGTGTACTCACTTTTGTGAGATACTGTGTATATATGAATATGTATAAATGCGGCAGGGGGTCCAGAAGTGGTCATCACATAGGGAACAAAAAGTCCTCAATGTATATTTTTTGGTGACAGGTTCTCTTTTATGAGACTTGAGGGGGTCCCCACACAAATGAACCTCTTCCCTGACCAGACCAGCTGGAGAAAGTGACACCAGAAACCAGAAGTGACATTTTACACAGCGTTTGAGTTTTTAGTAGGAAGGGGCAGTTACGGGAAAAGGTCATCTAGAGCTCAGGGGGGGGAACGTCCCCCCCCAACATGTATGAGCATTATGTGTCAGTAAAAAGCCCCCCACAAAAACACTCAGCACTAATCTGCATGCTTACCCCTTAAGTATAAATCCCCCCTCTTCCCACTACAAATCCACCCCCCTGCTATAATTCCTCCTCCCAGCACAAGTCTTTGCCCTCTCATGCCCCAAAGCCCCCAGCTCAAACGCCCCCACACCCCAAAAAAAAAATCACCTTGTGCACAAATCCTGTACCCCTAAAATGTCCCCTTCTAGTACACATCACCCCCTATCAAATCAATCCCTCCAAGCACAAATTCCTCCCAAATCCCCCCTCCTAGTACAAATCTTCTCCCCCCCATCCCCCTTCCCTACACAAATCCCTCTAAATCACCCCTCTTAGCCCAAATTTCCCCTCCTAGAACAATACTTACCCTGTGACGTTCCCCCTAATTCTCTTTTCCAACACAAATCCCCCCCCCCCCAATCTCCTTGTGGCCCCCCACCCCCCAGCTCAGATGAGACCACAGTGCCCAGGGCAGCCGTCCCTGGGCACTGTGAAATGAATGTTCGCTTATCTCCCTCTGCTCTACCTGGTAGGCTGCACCACACTGGCTCTGGCAAGCACCTGAAAATAGCCTTGTATCACTCTTTTGTAGCCCCCCTGTACAGCAGAGCTCAGAAAGGGGTAACGAGGAGCAGCACAAGGAGTCAGTCAAGTCATGCCCTGACAAGAAGCATACTGATAGGAGGAGAGAGTAGAGTGACAAAGAGATAAGCTCATCCCTGTGCTGCCTCTCTTTTCACTGTCCAGTTACAAGCTGGGGGAAGGTACACAATGACCTGGGCTCAGAGGAAGTTGGTGGAATGATTCTGGCCATCAGACTGAGGACATCTAGTGGAAGAAAAAAAGAAGTGAAATAGATGTTCGCTGATCTCCCTCTCGTCTACCTGGTGGGCTGCACTACGCTGGTCCTGGCAAGCACCTGAAAATACCCTGATACTGGCCTTTTGTAGTCCCTGTACAGCAGAGCTCAGATAGGGGTAAGGAGAAGCAGCACAAGGAGGGTGCTCAAAGGTTGAATGGTTCTGGCCAACAGACTGAGGACATCTAGTGGTAGAAAACATAACTGCGGAGGAAGTCTCAGGATTAAAGCTTACTGCTGGCTTTGTTTAAAATATGGGCTCTAGACAGGACATTTTTACTCCAGGTTTGGGTGGAACAGGGAAAGTTTAGAACCCCTGTCGGGTTTTTATTGTTGTCCTTTTGGAGAAATCTCCCCTAGCAATTAAAGCATTTGAAAGAGGGTCCAACCCTTCCACACTCCATCCAAATCTGAAAAAAACTTTTTTTTTTCTGGAGTTCCACTTTATTTTTAGAACAGGGGAGGGTTTGGGCCTCCATCAGGTTTTTTTTTATTAATGTGACCTCACAAGAAGTTAGGGGAATCCTCCTTAGCAGGGAACACCAGAAGCCAAAGCCAAAAAAACACCAAATTCTCGTCTGATTCACCCAAAAGGGGCGATACAAATGTTTTAGACGGAGGTGGGATTAAGGCTGCATTCACATGTCAGCGTATGATCGCGGGCAGAACCGCCGCGGTTCCGCCCGCGATTCGGAGATTTATTGCAAATCGCGGGACGCCTAGCGTTGCCCGTTGATTTGCAATAGCCCCCCAAACGCCTAGCGATGTTGCCGCGATTTACGCCCGCTGAATCGCGGCAAAATCGCGCAAACAAAATCGCGGGACGCAATACGCTCCAAAAAAGTACAAGAGCTTCTTTGGAGCGTATTGCGTCCCGCGATTTTGTTTGCGCGATGTTGCCGCGATTCGGCGGGCGTAAATCGCGGCAACATCGCTCGGCGTTTGGGGGGCTATTGCAAATCAACGGGCAACGCTAGGCGTCCCGCGATTTGCAATAAATCTCCGAATTGCGGGCGGAACCGCGGCGGTTCTGCCCGCGATCATACGCTGACATGTGAATGCAGCCTTAAAGCTGAAGTTTAACCCCTTCATGCCTAAGCCTTTTTCTGACACTTGCTGCTTACAAGTTAAAAATAAATATTTTATGCTAGAAAATTACTTAGAACCCCCAAACATTATATATATATATATATATATATATATTTTAGCAGAGACCCTGGAGAATAAATGGCGATCATTGCAATATTTTATGTCACACGGTATTTGCACAGCAGTCTTTCAAATGCAATTTTTGGGGGGAAAAATACACTTTCATGAATTAAAAAAACTAAACAGTAAAGTTAGCCCAATGTTTTCTGTATAATGTAAAAGATGAGGTTACGCCGAGTAAATAGATACCCAACATGTCACGCTTTAAAATTGCACACGCTCGTGGAATGGCGACAAATTACGCTACTTAAAAATCTCCACAGGCGACGCTTTAAAAAATGTTAACGGTTACCAGTTAAGAGTTACAGAGGATGTCCAGGGCTAGAATTATTGCTCTCACTCTGATGATTGCGGCGATACCTCACATGTGTGGTTTGAACACCGTTTACTTTCGAAGCGCGACTTATATATGCGTTCGCTCCTGTACATGAGCACGGAGGGATGGGGTGCTTTCATTTGGTTTTTTTTTTATTATTATTATTATTATTACACTGTTCCTTTTAATTTTTAATTATTTAAATATTTTTTTTTGTTTTGCAGGATAACTTACATGTGGGACGATCGTGGTTTGCGTGCAATCAGGACTGGCACAGGGGCACTTTTTTTTTTTTTTAAATATTAATTTATAGAATTTTTTTTATTTTTACACTGTTGCTTTCATTTTTTTTTTTTTTTTGCAGTGATACCTTACGTGTGGGACGATTGCGGTTTGTGTGCATTCAGGACCGACGCAAGAATTCGCCTTTGTGCGCTAGCACGGGGGAACTTTTTTTTTTTTTGAATATTATTATTATTATTATACAGGATTTATATAGCGCCAACAGTTTGCGCAGCGCTTAACAAAATGAGGGCAGACATTAGTTACACTACAATTTGGAACAAAAGGAATCAGAGGGCCCTGCTTGTTAGAGCTTACAATCTAAAATATATATTAATTTATATACAATTTTTATTTTGACACTTTTGCTACCTTTTTTTTTTTTTTTTATTACTTTTTTATGTGTGGTTTGAACCCTGTTTACATTTACAGGCGTGACTTATGTATGCGTTCTCTTCTACACACGAGCTCGGAGCGATGAGGAGCTTGAATTTTTTTTTTCTTATTTATTTTACTGTATTTTTTTATTTTTACACTGTTACTTTAATTTTTATTATTTTGCTATGACACCTTACGTGTGGGACGATCGCGATTTGCACACGTTTGGGACCGCTGCAAGCATTCACCTTAGTGCGCTAGCACTGGGGCATTTTTTTTTTTTTTTAAATAATTAATATTCTTTTTTATTTTTACACTGTTGCTTCCTTTTTTTTTTTAATACATTTTTTATGTGTGGTTTGAACCCTGTTTACATTTACGGGCGAGACTTACATATGCGTTCTCTGCTACGCACGAGCACGGAGTAATGAGGCGCTTTCATTTATTTTTCTTATTTATTTTATTGTATTTTTTATTATTTTTACACTGTTACTTTAATTTTAATGTTTTTTGTGATGATACCTTACGTGTGGGACGATTGCGGTTTGCGTGCATTCAAGACCGATGCAAGTGTTCACCTTTGTGCGCTAGCACTGAGGCATTTTTTTTTTTTTCAACTAATTTATATTCTTTTTTTATTTTTACACTGTTGCTTCCTTTTTTTTTTTTTTTAGCATGTTTATATGTGTGGTTTGAACCCTGTTTACATTTACGGGCATGATTTACATATGCGTTCTCTTCTACGCTTGAGCATGGAGTGATGAGACGCTTACATTTTTTTTTTTTTTTTTTTTACTTATTTTATTGTATTTTTTTATTTTTACACTTTTACTTTAATTTTTCATTTTTTTATTTTTTTGCGATGATACCTTATGTGTGGGACAATCACAGTTTGCACGCATTCGGGACCGACGCAAGTATTCGCCTTTGCGCGCTAGCATGGGGGAACTTTTTTTTTTAAATATTAATTTATATTATTTTTTTTATTTTTACACTGTTGCTTCCTTTTTTTTTTTAACACTTTTTTAAGTGTGGTTTGAACCCTGTTTACATTTACGGGGCGTGACTTATGTATGCGTTCTCTTCTACGCACGTGCACGGAGCGATGAGGCGCTTGAATTTTTTTTTTCTTATTTATTTTATTGCATTTTTTTTTTCCCTGTTAATTTAATTTTTATTATTTATTTTTTTGCCATGATACCTTATGTGTGGGACAATCGTGGTTTGCACGTGTTTTGGACCGCTACAAGCATTCACCTTTATTCGCTAGCACTGGGGCATTTTTTTCTTTTTTTTAATAATTTATATTATTTTTTTATTTTTATACTTGCTTTCATTTTTTTTTTTTTTTGATCACTTTTATTGCTGTCGCGAGGAATGATGTACACATCCCTTGTGACAGTAATAGGCAGTGACAGGTTCTCTTTATGGAGGGATCGGGGGTCTATAAGACCCCAAACCCCTCCACTGCACTTGAAAGTATTCAAAATGCCAAATTTGGCTGTTTTGAATACTGACATTTATTTTAATTTTAAATATGGCGCCTTTAGATCTTCAGTAACTGGAAGTGATGTCATGAAGTCACTACCTGGGTTACAAGATCTGGGATCGATCAGAGCCGAATCTGGTGTTCTGTCAGATTACCGCTACCCATCAGACTGCGTAACGTAAGTGACGTTCTAACCAAAAAATACTTACTGCGCATGCGCGATGCGTTCCAAACACTTCCTGATCTGACGGGTAGCGGTAATCTGATAGAACCGCCATACGGACATCTTACTACACCCAGCTACGTCTTTCTTTTCTTAGTATTTTTAGCAATAAAGTGAGCGTATAAATAAATATAATATATTGATATCTGTGATGCTGTTTTGATGTTACATTTGGAAAGAAGTTTGACGCCAGCAGTAGGAAGGTGGCGGAGGCCATGTTGGTACACCCACCACTGCTCAGTGCTAAACCTTCACACTTTCAAAATTAACCACTTCAATACCGGGCCACTTTCACCCCCTTCATGCCCGGGCAAATTTTCAGCTTTCAGCGCTGTCACACTTTGAATGACAATTGCACGGTCATGCTACACAGTACCCATACAAAATTTTTATCTTTTTTCACACAAATACAGCTTTCTTTTGGTGGTATTTAATCACCGCTGGGTTTTTATTTCTTACTAAAAAATAAAACAGAAAATTTTGAAAAATAAAAAAGTTTTTCTTATTTAGTAAATTTTGAAAATAAGTAAGTTTTCTCCTTCACTGATGTGCGCCAATGAGGCGGCACTGATGGGCACTGATAGGCTACACTGATGGGCACTGATGAGGTGGCACTCATGGGCACTGATGAGGCTACACTGATAAGGAGGTACTAATATGCCTCACTCATGGGCACTAATGAGCACTGATAGGCGACACTGATGGGCACTGGGAGATGGCACTGATGGGCACTGGGAGGTGGCACTGACTGGCAGCAATGATAGGCGCTGACGGGCAGCACTGATAGGCGACACTGATGGGCACTGTAAGGAGGCACTGATGGGCACTGGGAGGTGGCACTGACGGGTGGTACTGATGGGCAGCACTGATGAGCACTGACAGGCGGGACTGACGGCCCGGCACTGATGGACACTGTTGGGCAGCACAGATGAGCAGGAACTGATGGTGGGCACTGTGGGCACTGATGGTGGGCAATGATGGGCATTGGCTTGGGAGACTTATGGGCACTGTTTTTTTACTTTACAGTAATCATGGCCCTGATTACCTTTCCTATGCTCCCCTTTGAGGAGGAGCCGCTGATCGGCTCTCCTCGCCACACACTCTGACAGTGTGAGGCGAGGAGAGCCGATAAATAGCACTTCCTCATTTACATGTGACCAGCTGTGATTGGACACAGCCGATCACGTCATTGGCCCTTTACCAAGATCAGGGTCGCGCCGTGTCCTAGCAACACGGCACGCCCACGTTCGCCGCACTGTGTGCACCCGCGGGCACGCGAGAGAGGCCGTTCAGTGGCACGTCATATGAAGTTGTCCCAGAACGAGAGCCGCACCGCTCCGCTGTCATTTGATGGTGGGCGGGCTGCAAGTGGTTAAACATCCAAACCGCATCACAGATATCAATATACTATATTTATTTACATTCGTTCACTTTATTGCAAAAAATACTAAGACATGAAAGACGTAGCTGGGTGTAGTAAGATATCCGCATGGCGGTTCTATCAGATTACCGCTACCCTTCAGATCAGGAACGCATGTTGGAAGACATTGCGCATGCGCTGTAAGTATTTTTTTGGTTGGAATGTCACTTCCATTACACAATCTGATCCCTAACAGTAATCTGATAGAACGCCGGTCCCCGGCCAGCAGTAATCTGATAGAACGCCGGTCCCCGGCCAGCAGTAATCTGATAGAACGCCGGTCCCCGGCCAGCAGTAATCTGATAGAACACCGGCTTTGTTCGGGTCCCCGGCAAGCAGGCGGACGTGCCGGCTGGTCACTCGGGTTCTCTCGGTGGGACGGGAGTTATCACAAGAAAGCCGACTGTTGCACGCAGGGCCAGGACAAGGGGTGGGCAGGAGGTGAGGCTGCCCTGGGCACTGTGGTATAATTTTAGGTGGAGGGGCACCACAAGGATATTGAGGGCAGGGGGGAATTTGTGTTGGGAGAGAATTTAGGGGGTGGCACGGGGTATGTATTGTTCTAGTTGGGGAAATTTGGGGAGGGGAGTGCTAAGGGGCAGTGATTTGGGGGGATTTGTGTTGGAAGGGGGGATGGGGGGGAGAAGATTAAAGTTAGGAGGAGGGATTTGGAGGGAATTTGTGCTGGGAGAGGGATTTAAAGTTGGGGGAAGAAGATGTGTACAGTATTAGGTGGGTAATTTTAGGGGTAAAGGATTTGTGCTAGGCAGAGTGTTTTTTTTTTTTGCTTTTTTTTTTTGGGGGGGGGGGCAAAGCTGGGAGGGGGGATTTCAGCAGGGGGGTGGATTTGTACTGGAAAGAGGGGGGATTTATACTTTGGGGGGTAAGCTTGCACATTAGTGCTCAGTGTTTATGTGTGTGTGTGTGTGGGGGGGGGGGGGGGGGTGGGGTTTATTGACACATATTGGGCAGATATCTTGGAGGCAGTTTGACCTGTTCACCCTGGGCCCTAGCTGACCTTGTCCTGGCACTGGTTGCAGATATCACACCACTACAACCCCTTGAAGCTGAAGGACGCATCTTTGCATTACGCCTGTGTGAAGGGGTTAATCTTCTTATATTGGGCCTCCCTGGGATCCCCCCCCCCCCTCCTCTTTAACCACTTCTGGGCTGGAAAGATTTGCCCCCTTAATGATCAGGCCATATTTTGCGATTCGGCACTGCGTTACTTTAACGGACAATTGCGCAGTCGTGCGATGCTGTACCAAAATAAATTTGATGTCCTTTATTTCCCACAAACAGAGCTTTCTTTTTGGTGGTATTTGATCACCTCTGCGATTTTTATTTTTTGCGTTATAAACAAAAAAAAATAGCGACAATTCTGAAGATAAAACTATATTTTTCACATTCTGCTATATAACATTCTCAAAAAAAAATCTAAAAATCAATTGTTTTTTAACATTTTAGGGCAATTTGTTTTCTGCTGCATATTTTTGGCAATAAAATCGTAATAAGCGTATTTTGATTGGTTTGCGCAAAAGTTATCGCGTTTACTAACTACGAGAAAGATTTATGACCATTTTTATTGTTTTTTTTTTTTTTTTTTTTGTTACTAGAAATGGCGGCCATCTGCGATTTTTAGCGGGACTGCGACATTGCGGCGGACAGATCGGACCCCTAACTGACATTTTTGACACTTTTGGGGGGAGCAGTGACATTACTACAGTAATCAGTGCTAAAAATATGCACTGTTACTGTACTAATGACACTGGCAGGGAAGGGGTTAACACTGTAGGTGATCAAGGGGTTAAATGTGTACCTAGGGGCGTGTTTTTAACTGTGGCAGAGCGTGGCTTGTGAAATGACCATAGAGACCTGTGATCCTATATAGAAGGATCACAGGCGCTCTGTGGTCATTCCAGGGAGAAGAACGATCAGCTGTGTTTACAACAGCCGACCGTTCTTCTCTCTCAGCGGGGAACGATCGCGGGTGTCAGGCGGCAATCAGAGTCGCCTGCCCTGAGCATTGGAGTCCCCGCTGACGAGTGGGGGTGGGAGCGTGTAATAATGACACTGGCAGGGAAGGGGTTAACAATGTGGGTGATCAAGGGGTTAATTGTGTACCTAGGGGTGTGTTTCTAACTGTGGGGGGGGGGGGCTTGTGAAATGACCATAGAGACCTGTACTCCTATATAGAAGGATCACATGGGTTCTATGATCATTCCAGGGAGATGAACGGTCGGCTGTGTTTACAACAGCTGACTGTCCTCTCTCAGCAAGAAGCGATCGCGGGTGTCAGGCGGCAATCGGAGCTGCCTGCCCCGTGCATCGGAGTCGCCGCTGATGAGTGGGGGTGGGAGCGTGCCGCCGCGGGCACGCACTCGCCCCTTAGCTGCAGGTGCGCGACTGACATATACGTACGTCGGTTTGTGCCGGAGGGGCTGCCTGCCGCAGTATGACTGCAGGCGGGTGGTCCGGAAGCATTTAAATAAAACCTTTCATTTTCATTATATACCTTATTTCGGACCCAGTGATGTCATCACTGGGTCTCTGTACTTCTCTATGCAATGCAGGCAGATTGTGGCTGGTGGGACGGGCCGGCAGGGTGCTGTACAGAGCTTTGTGAAAACACAACATTCCGCCCCCTTCCTTCCCCAGATAAGTTATACACATTGTAAGGATGTTAGTAGTTTCCATTGCAGACACTTGCCTGCTCCTGTCCTGTACATACTGGGGTAGGGGCTTTCCAGTTAGCTTTTCAAAATGAGTGCTAAGTGGAAGGGATCACTAGCTGTGATCACATGATCAGATCTTGTCTTCTAAAAAAAAAAAACACAGCAGTCCTTATAATACCCCTCCAGGTGAGGGGGGTGGGGGGCAGTCTGCTCCTCTGTACCCATATGGAAGAAAAAGATATTTCCAATATATTTCGGGAAAACATTTTTAGAAATATATTGAATATGGCCAAAATTGTAGTATTTCAAATATATTTGGGAAAAATAAAGAATGTTTTTTTAAATATATTTTAAAATATATTTTTCTTCCATGTGGGTAGGTAAGGATCCAGATGTATTCATAATGCTGTATACTGTATACAGCCCATGTCCTGCTATGGGGGTGCTCCCAACTGTCCCTGATTTCAAGGGACTGTCCCTGATTCAAAACAAAGTCCCTCCGTCCCTCTTTTCTCCTCATTTGTCCCTCCTTTTGGTCTGATCTATATATAGTTGTATATAAAATGCACTTTTTATTTTCCAAAAAGTATTTCCCAGCGCTAAACCTTTACATACATTTCTAATAATAATAATAAATCGCTGTACATGTAAATGTCAAAAGCCAATATAAAGGAATAGTAGTGGTTAAAAAAAAAAAAAAAACACTTGTGGGTTTAACAAATCATTTTTTTGTATACTTTTCCTTTAAGGGGGTGTGGCAGGGGGTGTGTCCTATGCCTACATACTTTTACTAATAGGTGTCCCTCATTCCCATTTCAGAAAGTTGGGAGGTACGTCTGTGTAATGTATACATGGAGCATCAATATTTATTATAAGTCCTAACTGTCCCGGATTTGGAGGGACTGTCCCTGGTTTGGAACAAAGTCCCTCTTTCCTCCTCATTTGTCTCTCATTTTGGTCTGATCTATAAAGTTGTATATAAAAATCACATTTTATCTACCAAAAAGCGTTTCCCAATGCTAAAACTTTCATCCAATTTCTAAACTGCGGAATTTGTAAACTTTAAAAGTCAATCTAATGGAATAGAAGTGGTAAAAACAAAAAGCACTTGTGGCTTTACCAAATCATTTTATGTACAATTCTCCTTTAAGAGGGCGTGGCAGGGGGGGTGTCCTATGCCTACATACTTTTACTAATAGGTGTCCCTCGTTCCCATTTTTAAAAAGTTGGGAGGTACGACTGTGTAATGTATACACAGAGCATCATTATTTATTATAAGTCCTAACTGTCCTGGATTTGGAGGGACTGTCCCTGGTTTGGAGGGACTGTCCTGGATTTGGAGGGACTGTCCTAGATTTTTGTGGGACTGTCCCAGATTTGGAGGGACTGTCCCTGGTTTGGAGGGACTGTCCCTGGTTTGGAGGGACTGTCCCGGATTTGGAGGGACTGTCGCTGGTTTGGAGGGACTGTCCCGGCTTTGGAGGCACTGTCCCCGATTTGGAGGGACTGTCCATTGGTTTGGAGGGACTGTCCCTGGTTTGGAGGGACTGTCCTGGATTTGGAGGGACTGTCCTAGATTTTTGTGGGACTGTCCCAGATTTGGAGGGACTGTCCCTGGTTTGGAGGGACTGTCCCGGATTTGGAGGGACTGTCCCTGGTTTGGAGGGACTATCCCGGCTTTGGAGGCACTGTCCCCGATTTGGAGGGACTGTCCATTGGTTTGGAGGGACTGTCCATTGGTTTGGAGGGACTGTCCCTGGTTTGGAGGGACTGTCCCGGATTTGGAGGGACTGTCCCTGGTTTGAAACAAAGTTGTACATAAAATTCAGATTTTATCTACCAAAAAGTGTTTCCCAGCACCAGTGGCGACTGGGGCTCCATAGGCCGGGGGGGGGGCAGCAGATGGACCACACCATACCCCCCCCGGACCACACAAGCCCGCACACAATACCCCCCCAGCTCACTCACCCTTGACATGCGGAGGGTAGGCGGCGGCGGCTTCCCCCCTCAGTCTCCTGCGTCTACTCCCTCCTCCTCCTTGGCCAATGGTATGGCTTCTCCTTTCGGGCCAATAGGGAAACGGGTCTTCCTGATCGGCCAGAAGGAGAATCCGTATGACAATAGCGAATTTTCATACGCTATTGTCACACAACTGGGTGCTCTGCGCCCCGCACCCACCCTTTTTTGAAGCCTATCAGAGGCTCTGGCTCTAATCACGTGCTTCAAAAAAAATAAAAAATCCACCATTGGAATCCATGCGTCCGACGCCCTTCATGTAGATTAGGGGGCTGGACGCATGGATAGGGGGGGGGGCGGCGCCCCTGCACCCCCAATAGATGGGCCGCCCCTGCCCAGCGCTAAACCTTCCATCCAATTTTAGAATTTGTAAACTTTCAAAGTCAATCTAATGGAATAGTAAGGGTAAAAAAAGCACCTGGGGCTTTACCAAATCATTTTTATGTAAGATTCTCCTTTAAGGGGGCGTGGCAGGGGGTGTGTCCTATGCCTACATACTTTTGCTAAATAGATGTCCCTCATTACTATCTCATATAGATATATTATAGTGTGTGCCTCCTCTGTCCTCGCCCAATGATTGTCTAAAGCTTGTGAATAGGGTTGTCACCTGTCCGGGATTCCCCGGGACAGTCCAGGTTTTCAGCCCCCCCCTAAAACCCGGACACGTTATATAGACATGAATGCAGGGCCATCTTTATTATTAATTGGACCCTGGGCGAACATTTTCTTGTGCCCTCCCGAATCCACTTATCAACCATTTGCAGGCAGTGCGGTCTCAAGGGGAAGCTGTCTTGGGCCCCACAACAATGACTGGGCCCGGGGCAGCGGCCCCTTTTGCCCTGTGTTAAAGACGGCCCTGCATGAATGTAACTTGGACCGGGGCCTGGCAGGAGGGTGAGGGGGAACTATACATTTCTTTTCTCTTTAGATCACCTGAAGGTGTCCCAGGTCCGTTATCCTATCAGTGATGGCGAACCTTGGCACCCCAGATGTTTTGGAAATACATTTCCCATGATGCTCAAGCACTCTGCAGTGTAGTGGAGCATCATGGGAAATGTAGTTCCAAAACATCTGGGGTGCCAATGTTCACCATCACTGTGTATACTAAAAAAAAAAAACTTCCGGTTCCGGTTTGGCTTGAAGTAAAAGTGGAACCCTACTTGTGAATAGGACACAGCGTGCTCCCCTATACCATTACCTGCTATGGGTATGTATATACAAGGATCCAGGGTGTATATAGTATTATTATAGAATATACAGACCATGTCATGTTATGGGTCATTTATATATTGTATGCTAAAAAATGATATAATGATGTATATTAACCACTTCTGGACCGGGAGATTTCCCCCCTTAATGATCAGGCCATATTTTGCGATTCGGCACTGCGTTATTTTAACAGACAATTGCGCGGTCGTGCGACGCTGTACCCAAATAAAATCGACGTCCTTTTTTTCCCACAAACAGAGCTTTCTTTTGGTGGTATTTGATCACCTGTGCGATTTTTATTTTTGCGTTATAAACAAAAAAAGCAAAAATTCTGAAAAAATAACAATATTAAAAAAAAAAAAAAAAAATGACAAAATTTTTCACATTTTTTTATATGAAATTCTCAAAAAAAAGGTAAAAAAATCTAAATTTTTTAACCACTTAAAGTGGAGTTCCACCCTTATTTTATACTTACCTCCATCTTCTCGCTCCGGGTCACCTGAAAAACAAATGGATAATCGCATTATTTTTTTTTTTTTACTTACCTCGTAGCGAAGAAAATATACTTACCTTACTTCCTTCTTCCTCCTTCCTCGGCCGCGGCCCGTCGTCACTTCCTGGCTCTGCAATGATTCCTGGGAGCTGAACGTCATCGCTCCCAGGAATCATTGCGCCTGCACCGGCCCCGACGTCAGTTCCGGGGCGCGCGCGTCATCCCCTTCTAAACAGCTTCTGAGCATGCCCAGAAGCTGTGGAGGGATGACGCGCGCGCCCCGGAAGTGACGGCGGGGCCGGTGCAGTGCATCATGGGACCGAAGAAGGCGGAAGAGGACGCAGAAGAGGACGCGCTGGCTTCAGCTGCCCACACCTGAAATGGCAGCGCTGGACAATACTTTTTCAAGGTAAGTATTTCTCCTAAAAGGTAAGTGCAACCCGGGACAGATCAGAGGCTAGCCATTGTGGAATGCACTAGCCCTGACTGTCCCGGGGGTATTTAAAAAAAAAAAAAATCCAGGGTGGAACTCCGCTTTAAGCCCCATAAGATTTTACCCCCTTCCTGACCAGTGGGTATTTTGCGTTTTGGCACTGCGTGACTTTAACGTACAATTGCGCGGTTGTGCGACGCTGTACCCAAATGAAATTGACGTCCTTTTTTCCCACAAACAGAGCTTTCTTTTGGTGGTATTTGATCACCTGTGCGATTTTTTGATCATGCGCTATAAACAAAAAAAGAGCGTAAATTTTGCAAAAATAACAATATTTTTCACATTCTTTTATATGAAATTCCCCCCAAAAAAAAATGTAAAAATCTAAATTTTTTAACATTTTAGGCCAATTTGTTTTCTGCTACATATGTTTGGTAAAAAAAAAAAAAAATCCCAATAAGTGTATTTTGATTGGTTTGCGCAAAAGTTATCGCGTTTACTAACTACAGGAAAGATTTATGTAATTTTTATTGTTTTTTTTTTTTTTTTACTAGTAATGGCGGTGATCTGAAAATTTTTGCGGGACTGCGACATTGCGGCGGACAGATCGGACCCCTAACTGACATTTTTGACACTTTTGGGGGAGACCAGTGACATTACTACAGTAATCAGTGCTAAAAATATGCACTGTTACTGTACTAATGACACTGGCAGGGAAGGGGTTAACACTGTGGGTGATCAAGGGGTTAAATGTGAGTCTAGGGGAGTGATTCTAACTGTGGAGGGGCGTGGCTTGTGAAATGACCATAGAGACATGTGATCCTATATAGAAGGATCACAGGCGCTCTGTGATCATTCCAGGGAGAAGAACGGTCAGCTGTGTTTACAACAGCCAACCGTCTTTCTCTCTCAGCGGGGAGCGATCGCGGGTGTCAGGAGGCAATCGGAGCCACCGGCCCCGTGCATCCCCGCTGACGAGTGGGGGAGGAAGCGCGGCGCATGCTCACCCCCTAGCTGCAGACGCGCGGCCGATGTATATTATAGTAAATAATAGAAATATATCATCACCTGCTCTGGGTATGTATATACAGGGATCTATGATGATGTATACAGTGTTATTATACTATATACAGGTCATACAGTGATATCATGTATATTATAGTATAAATATATATGGTCGCTTCTTCTACATATATAATGTATACCATGTACATACAATAAACAATTTATTAGGTACACCTGTTCAATTGCATGGTAACACAAATTGTTAATCAGCCAATCACATGGCAGCAACTCAATGCATTTAGGCATCTAGACGTAGCAAAGACGACTTGCTGAAGTACAAACCGAATGGGGAAGAAAGGGGATTGAAGTGACTTTGAACGTGGCATGGTTGTTGGTGCCAGGGGGGGCTGGTCTGAATATTTCTGTGATTTTCACACACAACCATCTCTCGGGTTTACAGAGAATGGTCAGAAAAAAGAGAAAATATCCAGTGAGCGGCAGTTGTGTGCAGGAAAATGCCTTGTTGATGTCAGAGGTCAGAGGAGAATGGGCAGACTGGTTCCAGATGATAGAAAGGCAACAGTAACTCAAATACCCACTCGTTACACCCAAGGTATGCAGAATACCATGTCTGAACACACAACATATCGAACCTTGAAGCAGATGGGCTACAGCAGCAGAAGACCAAACTGGGTGTCACTCCTGTTAGCTAAGAACAGGAAACTGAGGCTACAGTTCGCACAGGATCACCAAAACTGTACAATAGAAGATTGGAAAAACGTTGCCTGGTCTGATGAGTCTGCATTTCAGCTGCGACATTCATGGTGGGGTCAGAATTTGGCATAAACAACATGAAAGCATGGATCCATTGTGCCTTGTATCAACGGTTCAGGCTGGTAGTGGTGTAATGGTGTGGGGGGATATTTTCTTGGCACACTTTGGGCCCCTTACTACCAATTGAGCATCGTTTAAACCCCACGGCCTACCTGAGTATTGCTGACCATGTCCATCCCTTTATGACTACAGTGTACCCATCTTCTGATGGTTCCTTCCAGCAGGATAATGCACCATGTCACAAAGCTCAAATCATCTCACCACTGGTTTCTTCACCATGACAATGAGGTCACTGTACTCCAATGGCCTTCACACTCACCACATCTCATCCAATAGAGCACCTTTGGGATGTGGTGGAATGGGAGATTCCCATCATGGATGTGCAGCCGACAAATCTGCAGCAACTGAGTGATGCTATCACGTCACTATGGAGCAAAATCTCTGAGGAATGTTTCCAACACCTTGTTGTATCTATGCAACAAACAATGAAGGCAAAAGGGGGTCCAACCCGGTACTAGCAAGGTGTACCTAATAAAGTGGCAGGTGAATATATATATATATCATCACAGGCATATAATAGATACAATGGGTATATATAAGGATACGGGATGTATAGAATGTTATCATAGTATATACAGGACATGTCCTGCTGTGTATAATGTGTATACAGATCATTCATGTACATTACAGTGTGTGTCTATATTGTACATGAATGATCTGGATACATTGTATACATTATACACCCACAGCAGGACATGGACTATAACATCCTGTATCCTTATATATACACATTGTATCTATTATATACCCACACACATACAGTATGTATATATATATATATTCCGTGTCAATAGATAGGTATTTATATGAATATCACCTGCGCTGCCTATATAATAGATACACGTATAAAGGGATCCATTATGTATTATTATAGTATATACAAGCCATGTCCTCCTGTGGGTATATAATAGATACAATGTATATATAAGAATGTATACCGTATATTATAGTATATACAGACCATGTCCTGCTGTGGGTATATACAGTATACAATGTATCCAGATTATTCCTGTACATTATAGTGTGTCTGTATACATATATATATACCATCCCCTGCTGTGGGCATATAATAGATAGAATGTATATATAAGGATGTATACAGTATATTATAGTATATACAGGCCGTGTCCTGCTGTGGGTGTATACAGTGTAGAATGATATGCTGTATATTATAGTATATACTATAAATATATATCATCACCTGCTCTGGGTATATATTATATATAATGTATACATGGATCCAGGTTGTGTAGAATATTATTATAGTATATACAGGCTGCGTGCTGCTGTGGGTGTATACCGTATACAATGTATCCAGATTATTCCTGTACATTATAGTGTGTGTCTGTATACATATATATACCATCACCTGCTGTGGGTATATAATAGATAGAATGTATATAGAAGGATACAGGATGTATATACAGGCCATGTCGTGTATACAGAGGATTATATCACGTAAACTCTAGTATATAGTATATATTTATAGTCACCTGCTGTGGGTATATAATAGATAGAATGTATATATAAGGATGAGGGATGTATATACAGGCCATGTCGTGTATACTCTAGTATATAATATATATTTATAGTCACCTGCTGTGGGTATATAATAGATAGAATATATATATATATATATACAAGGATGAGGGATGTATATACAGGCCATGTCGTGTATACTCTAGTATATAGTATATATTTATAGTCACCTGCTGTGGGTGTGGATGGATGGAGGATGCTGCTGTGGAGGTGACGGTCTCTTCCTATAGACTTGATGGTGTTTGTGTCTCCCTTGGTGACGGTCTCTGCCCCGGTGGAGATGGCGCTCTCTCTCTCTCTCTCTCTCTCTCTCGGTGGAGGTGGCGGGGGTCTCTAGGCGTACGCCCGGCGTGTCTCTCCCATGTCAGGGGGGTCTGGGCCACCTGCACTGGTTGTCAGGCCTCCATGTAATGGCTCAGCAGCAGACAGGCTGTCTCACGCTGCCAGGCACTCTCATCCTCCCTCCTCCTCCTCCTCCTCCTCTCTTTCTCTAGAGCTGTCTGTCCCTCTCCTCCCCTCTCCCCTCCCCCTCCCGTCTCTTTACATCAACCTCCAGCTGACAGACAGACAGTGTACGAGATGCAGGAGGAGAGGCTGAGGAAGACAGGGGACCACTGATGGAGGAGGAGAGAATGAGGAGGACAGGGGACCACTGATGGAGGAGGAGAGAATGAGGAGGACAGGGGACCACTGATGGAGGAGGAGAGGCTGAGGAAGACAGGGGACCACTGATGGAGGAGGAAAGAATGAGGAGGACAGGGGACCACTGATGGAGGAAGAGAGAATGAGGAGGACAGGGGACCACTGATGGAGGAGGAGAGGATGAGGAGGACAGGGGACCACTGATGGAGGAGGAAGGAATGAGGAGGACAGGGGACCACTGATGGAGGAGGAAAGAATGAGGAGGACAGGGGACCACTGATGGAGGAGGAGAGGATGAGGAGGACAGGGTAACACTGATGGAGGAGGAGAGAATAAAGGGGACAGGGGACCACTGATAGAGGAGGAGAGAATAAGGAGGACAGGGGACCACTGATAAAGGAGGCACAAGGAAGGATGAGGCACAGACACTGATGGGAGAGACTGAGCAGGACAGGCTACCCCTGATAGAGAAGAGAATGAGGAGGACAGGATAACACTGATAGAGAAGAGAATGAGGAGGACAGGGTAACACTGATAGAGAAGAGAATGAGGAGGACAGGATAACACTGATAGAGAAGAGAATGAGGAGGACAAGATAACACTGATAGAGAAGAGAATGAGGAGGACAGGATAACACTGATAGAGAAGAGAATGAGGAGGACAAGATAACAATGATAGAGAAGAGAATGAGGAGGAAAAGATAACACTGATAGAGAAGAGAATGAGGAGGACAGGGTAACACTGATAGAGAAGAGAATGAGGAGGACAAGATAACAATGATAGAGAAGAGAATGAGGAGGACAGGGTAACACTGATAGAGAAGAGAATGAGGAGGACAGGGTAATACTGATAGAGAAGAGAATGAGGAGGACAAGATAACACTGATAGAGAAGAGAATGAGGAGGACAGGGTAACACTGATAGAGAAGAGAATAAGGAGGACAGGATAACACTGATAGAGAAGAGAATGAGGAGGACAGGGTAACACTGATAGAGAAGAGAATGAGGAGGACAAGATAACACTGATAGAGAAGAGAATGAGGAGGACAGGGTAACACTGATAGGGAAGAGAATGAGGAGGACAGGGTAATACTGATAGAGAAGAGAATGAGGAGGACAGGGTAACACTGATAGAGAAGAGAATGAGGAGGACAAGATAACACTGATAGAGAAGAGAATGAGGAGGACAAGATAACAATGATAGAGAAGAGAATGAGGAGGAAAAGATAACACTGATAGAGAAGAGAATGAGGAGGACAGGGTAACACTGATAGAGAAGAGAATGAGGAGGACAGGATAACACTGATAGAGAAGAGAATGAGGAGGACAAGATAACAATGATAGAGAAGAGAATGAGGAGGACAGGGTAACACTGATAGAGAAGAGAATGAGGAGGACAGGGTAATACTGATAGAGAAGAGAATGAGGAGGACAAGATAACACTGATAGAGAAGAGAATGAGGAGGACAGGGTAACACTGATAGAGAAGAGAATAAGGAGGACAGGATAACACTGATAGAGAAGAGAATGAGGAGGACAGGGTAACACTGATAGAGAAGAGAATGAGGAGGACAAGATAACACCGATAGAGAAGAGAATGAGGAGGACAGGGTAACACTGATAGGGAAGAGAATGAGGAGGACAGGGTAATACTGATAGAGAAGAGAATGAGGAGGACAGGGTAACACTGATAGAGAAGAGAATGAGGAGGACAAGATAACACTGATAGAGAAGAGAATGAGGAGGACAGGGTAACACTGATAGGGAAGAGAATGAGGAGGACAGGGTAACACTGATAGAGAAGAGAATGAGGAGGACAGGGTAACACTTATAGAGAAGAGAATGAGGAGGAAAAGATAACACTAATAGAGAAGAGATAGAGGAAGAAAGACTGTGGAGGGCAGGGGATCACTGATGGGGGATGCACAGGGAAGGATGAGGAACAGACACTGATGGAGGAGGGGATCACTGATGGGGGGTGCACAGGGAAGGATGAGGAACAGACACTGATGGAGGAGGAGAGAGTGGGGAGGACAAGGTATCACTGATAGAGGAGGAAATATTAAAGAGGACAGGGTTCATCTGATAGGGAAGGAGACGGAGGAGGACAGGAGACCAATGATATAGGAGAGGAGACTGAGGAGGACAGGGCACCCTGATAGAAAAGAGAAAGGTGAGAAGGGCATGGGATTACTGACATAGAAGAATAGACTCAGGGGGACATGGTATCACTGCTAGAGAAGGAGAGACTGAGGAGAACAGAGTGCCACTAATAGAGGAGGGGAGATTTAGGAGGATGGTCTACTGCTAATGGAGAAGAGGAGACTGAGGAGGACAGGGTACCCTGATAGAGAAGAGGGATAGAGAAGAGAAAGTTAGAGAGGAGACTGAGGAGAAGAGGGTATTACTGATAGAGGAGGGGAGACTGAGGAGGACAGCGTACTGCTAAAAGAAGAGATTGTGAAGAACAGGGGACCACTGATAGAGAAGAGGGGACTGAGGAGGACAGGGGACCACCAATAGAGGGGAGACTGAGGAAGACAGGGGACCACTGAAAGAGAAAAGCAGACTGAGGAGGGCAGGTTACCACTGACAGAGGAGAAGAGACTGAGGTGAAAGGTGTAGCACTGATAGAAGAGGAGAGACTGAGGAGAAAGGTGGAGCACTGATACCAGGGGGGGGGGGCTGAGGAGAAAGGTGGAGCACTGATATAAGAGGAGAGACTGAGGAGAAAGGTGTAGCACTGATAGAAGAGGAGAGACTGAGGAGAAAGGTGGGGCACTGATACCGGGGGGGGGGGGGGACTGAGGAGAAAGGTGGAGCACTGATAGAAGAGGGGAGACTGAGGAGAAAGGTGGAGCACTGATACCAGGGGGGGGCTGAGGAGAAAGGTGGAGCACTGATATAAGAGGAGAGACTGAGGAGAAAGGTGGAGCACTGATACCAGGGGGGGGGGG
This sequence comes from Pelophylax lessonae, assembly GCF_965119305.1. Lineage (NCBI taxonomy): Eukaryota > Metazoa > Chordata > Amphibia > Anura > Ranidae > Pelophylax > Pelophylax lessonae. Next base: position 34,228,632 of record NC_138774.1, read on the forward strand.
CTGAGGAGAAAGGTGGAGCACTGATACCGGGGGGGGGGGCTGAGGAGAAAGGTGGAGCACTGATATAAGAGGAGAGACTGAGGAGAAAGGTGGAGCACTGATACCAGGGGGGGGGGGGGGCTGAGGAGAAAGGTGGAGCACTGATACTGATAGAAGAGGGGAGACTGAGGGAGACAGGTTACCATAGATAGAGGAGGGGGACTGAGGAGGCCAGGGGACCACTGATAGAGAAGAGGAGACTGAGGAGGACAGGGTGCCACTGACAAAGAAAATAGATTAAGGGGGACAGGGTACCACCAATAGAGAAGTGGAGAACGAGGACAGTGTACCACCAATAGAGGGTGGGAGACTGAAGAGGACAGGGGACCACAAATAGAGTAGATAGGACTGAGAAGGACAGGGTACCAATGATAGAGGAGGAAGGACTGAGGAGAACTAGAGACCCCTGATAATGAAGGGGGGACTGAGAAGGACAGGGTACCATGGATAGAAGAGGAGAGACTGAGGAGGAAGGTGAACCACTGATAAACAAGAGGGGACTGAGAAGGACAGGGGACAATTGATATCATAGACAGGACTGAGGAGGACAGGGGACCAGTGATAGAGGAGGAGAGACTGAGGAGGAAGGTGGATCACTAATAGAGAAGAGGGGACTGAGAAGGACAGGGGACCATGGATATCATAGACAAGACTGAGGAGGACAGGGGACCATGGATAGAGAAGAGGAGACTGAAGAGAACAGGGGACCACTGATGGAGGAGAGGAGAATGAGAACAGGGAACCACTGATGGAAGAGAGGAGACTGAGGAGGACAGGGGACCACTGATGGAGGAGAGGAGACTGAGGAGGACAGGGGACCACTGATGGAGGAGAGGAGACCGAGGAGGACAGGGAACCAGTGATAGAGGAGGAGAGACTGAGGAGGAAGGTGGACCACTAATAGAGAAGAGGGGACTGGGAAGGACAGGTGACCATGGATAGAGGAGAGGAGACTGAGGAGGACAGGGGACCACTGATAGAGGAAAGGAGACTGAAGAGGACCTGGAACCAGTGATAGAGGAGGAGAGACTGAGGAGGAAGGTGGATCACTAATAGAGAAGAGGGGACTGGGAAGGACAGGGGACCATGGATAGAGGAGAGGAGACTGAGGAGAACAGGGGACCACTGATAGAGGAGAGGAGACCGAGGAGGACAGGGGACCACTGATGGAGGAGAGGAGACTGAGGAGGACAGGGGACCACTGATGGAGGAGAGGAGACTGAGGAGAACAGGGGACCACTGATAGAGGAGAGGAGACCGAGGAGGACAGGGGACCACTGATGGAGGAGAGGAGACTGAGGAGGACAGGGGACCACTGATGGAGGAGAGGAGACTGAGGAGAACAGGGGACCACTGATGGAGGAGAGGAGACCGAGGAGGACAGGGGACCACTGATGGAGGAGAGGAGACTGAGGAGGACAGGGGACCACTGATGGAGGAGAGGAGACTGAGGAGAACAGGGGACCACTGATGGAGGAGAGGAGACTGAGGAGGACAGGGGACCACTGATGGAGGAGAGGAGACTGAGGAGGACAGGGGACCACTGATGGAGGAGAGGAGACTGAGGAGAACAGGGGACCACTGATGGAGGAGAGGAGACTGAGGAGGACAGGGGACCACTGATGGAAGAGAGGAGACTGAGGAGGACAGGGGACCACTGATGGAGGAGAGGAGACTGAGGAGGACAGGGGACCACTGATGGAGGAGAGGAGACCGAGGAGGACAGGGGACCACTGATGGAGGAGAGGAGACTGAGGAGGACAGGGGACCACTGATGGAGGAGAGGAGACCGAGGAGGACAGGGGACCACTGATGGAGGAGAGGAGACTGAGGAGGACAGGGGACCACTGATGGAGGAGAGGAGACTGAGGAGGACAGGGGACCACTGATGGAGGAGAGGAGACTGAGGAGGACAGGGGACCACTGATGGAGGAGAGGAGACTGAGGAGGACAGGGGACCACTGATGGAGGAGAGGAGACTGAGGAGGACAGGGGACCACTGATGGAGGAGAGGAGACTGAGGAGGACAGGGGACCCCATGACAAAGAAGGGGAGACTGCTAATAACAGGGTACCACTGAGGAGAAAAAGGTAACACTGACAGAGGAGGGAAGGCTGAGGAGGACAGGATACCATTGATATAGAAGGAGAGACTGAGAAGGACAGGGGACCTCTGATCAAGGTGAGGACACTAAGGAGGACCAGGGGCCACTAATAAAGGAGAGGACACTCATAGAGGAGGGAAGACTGGGGAGAAGAGGGTACCACTGATAGAGATGGGGACACTGAGGAGAACAAGGTAACACTGACAGAGGAGGGAAGACTGAGGAGGACAGGATACCATTGATATAGGAGGAGAGACTGAGGACAGGGGACCCCTGATAGAGGAGATGGAGGTGGAAAGTGGGCCACTCTTAAAGTAGAGGAGACACAGGAGGACAAGGTACCACTGACAGAGGAGGAGAGACTAATGAAGACAGGTGACCACTAACCCTCACAGACTGAGAAGGAAACAGGTCCACTGATAGAGGAGATAAGTATGAGGGGAACAGGGTACTCCTAAAAGAGGAGGAGAGACTGAGGACAGGGTACCCCCAAAAGACATGGAGGGACACCTAATAGAGGAGGCACAGGGAGGGACGAGGCACAGACACTGATGGAGGAGAAAAGAGGATAGATTAGGCACAGGGATAATTGAGCCTGGGGGTATAGATAGAGGCCCAGGGAGGAGAATAGGGGGGTACAGATTGAGGCCCAGGGAGAAGAATAAGGGGTACAGATAGAGGCCTAGAGAGGAAGATCAGGGGTAAAGACAGAGGCCTAGGGAGGAGAATGGGGGGTACAGATAGAATCCTAAAGAAGAGAATGAGGGGTACAGATAGAAGCCTAGGGAGGAGGGGTACATATAGAGGTCCAGAGAGGAAGATGAGGGGTAGAGACAGAGGTCTAGAGAGAAGGAGGATGGGTATGGATAGAAGCCAAGGGAAGAGGATGAGGGGTACAGATTGAGGCCCAGGGAGGAGGAGAAGGGGTACAGATTGAGGCCTAGGGAGGAAGAGGAGGGTTACAGATAGAAGCCTAGGAAAGAGGAGGAGGGGTACAGACAAAGGCCTGGGGAGGAGGACAAGAGGTACAGATAGAAGCCCAGGGAAGAGGATTAGGGGTACAGACAGAGGCCTAGGGAGGAGGATGAGTACAGATAGAAGCCCAAGAAGGAGGATGAGGGGTACAGAGAGAGGCCTAGGGAGGAGGAGGAGGGGTACAGATAGAGGCCTGCGGAAGAGGATGAGGGATATAGACAGAGAGACCCAGGGAGGAAGGTGAGGGGTGCAGATAGAAGCACACGGACCATGCGGGGGGGGGGGGGGGGGCTAACAGAAAAAATACCAGGGAGGAAGAGGAGGGGTACAGATAGGGGCCTAGGGATGAGGATGAGGGGTACAGTATAATATGTTTGTTATTTAAAAAAAAAAACAAGACTTTACAATCACTTTAACATATAGCAACTTGATAAAAAAAATGTTCTTTAGCAAGGAACACACATTCCACATTAATGATTATGTTACTGAAATGAGTGTGTGCTGTAAATTCCCTCTAGCATTGTTCCTGTTTCTTCTTACTGGAGGCCACCATTTTGCTGAAGCCCAGAGCCCCTGAGTAGCAGTAAATCTTTAGGCTGTCAGCAGATCAACCTCTACAATTTCGGCACAGTGCCCAAAATGGAGAGCAATTGAGCATGGTCAGAGCAGGGTGAGACAGTGTATTATGTTTTACATATCTATACCTGCAAAAGAAGAGAGCCTGAAGGGATCTAGCAGGACTTAATTTTCTGAAAAAGTTAAATAACCAAGTTCAAAACAAGACTTCATATGACATTAAATGTTAATGGATATCAAATTTTCATTATCAAAGGAAAACTGGCCAAAGATAGTAAAAAAAATAAAGAATTTATTGACATTTAGCTGTATGTTTCTTACCATTCTCCTCCACCATTGTCTTCACCGCCAAAAAACAACCCTAAATATATTCCCCCACTCCTGATGTTCATGACATACTGTATATGGGTGATTTTTTTGCACCCCTTGCAGGGCCAAGGAACAATAATGCAAATTTTTTAGTTTTTTTTTCCTTAGTGGCGCTTAGAATGGGAACGGCGATACATGGATCGAAATTTGTCCGGTTCCAACCGAACCAGCCGAATTTCCATCCATATAACTGGCTTTAGATCTACCAACATCTATGTAGTGCAAAAGCCTGCCTGATTGGATACAAATTGATTGGACAGATTTGGTCGGTGCTCATACTCCATAGTGCACTAATTCTCCTCCCAGACAATCAGGAAGCGGGTCCTGAGACCTGTTTCCCGATTGGACGAAAGGCATGCTATTGGACAAGAAGAGGGGAGGAGACGGCCGCTGAGAAGGGACATGAAGGAGCCCGAGGGGGAAGCCGCTGTCGCCTGTCATTCCGGAGGAACAAGGTAAGTAAACTGGTGGGGGGGAGAGATGTGGTGGTGCAGGCTGGAGTGATATGGGGGGGGGGGATGCAGGTCCGTCTAACGCCCCCTCGACTGATTAGATCTACCAACATCTATGTAGTGCAAAAGCCTGCCTGATTGGATACAAATTGATTGGACAGATTCGGTAGGTGCTAATACTGCATATAGTTTTGGTAAATCTAAAGGTGATTGTACTGTCAGGTTGTTAGTGTATGGTGACCCTTAGGCCTGGTTCACACCTATGCGTCTTTCAGTGCGATTTCAGTTTTGCTGACAATCTGAGTGGAGAAAGGTCATCAGCACACCAAGGATTCCTCAGAAGAGTCCAAAGCTTTATTCACATGGTCACACACTACACATACGGCAACATTTCGGAGCCACGCAGGGCCCCTTCATCAGGTCACTTGCCTGGAGAAGGGGCCCTGCGTGGCTCCGAAACTTTGCTGTATGTGTAGTGTGTGACCATGAGAATAAAGCTTTGGACCCTTCTGAGGAATACTTGGTGTGCTGATGACCTTTCTCCACTCAGATTGTCTGTGGTTTCCAGATGGCTGTCATTACAGCACCCGGCATTATTACAGCCATTTCCAGTGGCGGCCCGTCCATTGGGGGCGCAGAGGTGCCACCCCCCCCCCCATCCATGCATCCGGCCCCCCCAATCTACATGCAGTGCGCCGGATGCATGGATTCCAATGGGGTTTTTTCCAATGAGGCTCTAATAGGCTTCAAAAAAGGGTTGGCTTGGAGCGCAGAGTACTGCGCCCTGAGCCCACCCAGTTGTGTGACCTTAGCGAATGAATATTCACTATTGCCACATGGATTCTCCTCCCAGCCAATCAGGAAGCGGGTCCTGAGACCTGTTTGCCGATTGGCCGAAAGGAGAAGGCATGCTATTGGCAAAGAAGGGGGGAGGAGACAGCCGCCGAGAAGGGACATGAAGGAGTCTGAGGGGGAAGCAGCTGCCTGTTATTCCGGAGGAACAAGGTAAGTAAACAAGCGGGCGGGGGGAGAGATGTGATGGTGCAGGCTGGAGTGGTATGGGGGGGGCAGGTCTGTCTGCCGCCCCCCGACTGATGGAGCACCAGCCGCCACTGGCCATTTCCATGACTGTGTGCGTGGGGATTGGTAATATTGTGTTCAGTTTTGCAGAAACACACTACAGTCTATTTACAATGGTTTCCTATGGGTCAGGTTCACATCTGTGTGGGTGCATTTTTTTGGAAAGGGTCGGGGACTTTTCCCGCAGCAGGTTGCATTTTTGGTTTCATAGGCTTGAATGGAAACGCAGTGCTTACGTTTTTGATGTGTTTTTGCTGGTTCCTTCTGCAAGACAACAGACACCTCCCAAAAAAAACGAATCAAGAATGCATTAAAAAGGTGTCAAAGACACGTGTGAAAAAAGACTAAACGCACCCAGAAAACACATCAATTGCAACCTGCATAGGAGTGAAATCAAAATGATGGAATATAAATTAAGTTACAAGTGCTTTGCGAAAGTATTCGGCCCCCTTGAACTTTGCGACCTTTTGCCACATTTCAGGCTTCAAACATAAAGATATAAAACTGTAATTTTTTGTGAAGAATCAACAACAAGTTGGACACAATCATGAAGTGGAACGAAATTTATTGGATATTTCAAACTTTTTTAACAAATAAAAACCTAAAAAATTGGGCGTGCAAAATTATTCAGCCCCCTTAAGTTAATACTTTGTAGCGCCAACTTTTGCTGTGATTACAGCTGTAAGTCGCTTGGGGTGTGTCTCTATCAGTTTTGCACATCGAGAGAATTAAATTTTTGCCCATTCCTACTTGCAAAACAGCTCGAGCTCAGTGAGGTTGGATGGAGAGCGTTTGTGAACAGCAGTTTTCAGTTCTTTCCACAGATTCTCGATTGGATTCATGTCTGTACTTTGACTTGGCCATTCTAACACCTGGATATGTTTATTTGTGAACCATTCCATTGTAGATTTTGCTTTATGTTTTGGATCATTGTCTTGTTGGAAGACAAATCTCCGTCCCAGTCTCAGGTCTTTTGCAGACTCCATCAGGTTTTCTTCCAGAATGGTCCTGTATTTGGCTCCATCCATCTTCCCATCAATTTTAACCATCTTCCCTGTCCCTGCTGAAGAAAAGCAGGCCCAAACCATGATGCTGCCACCACCATGTTTGACAGTGGGGATGGTGTGTTCAGGGTGATGAGCTGTGTTGCTTTTACGCCAAACATAACGTTTTGCATTGTTGCCAAAAAGTTGGATTTTGGTTTCATCTGACCAGAGCACCTTCTTCCACATGTTTGGTGTCTCCCAGGTGGCTTGTGGCAAACTTTAAACGACACTTTTTATGGATATCTTTAAGAAATGGCTTTCTTCTTGTCACTCTTCCATAAAGGCCAGATTTGTGCAGTATACGACTGATTGTTGTCCTATGGACAGAGTCTCCCACCTCAGCTGTAGATCTCTGCAGTTCATCCAGAGTGATCATGGGCCTCTTGGCTGCATCTCTGATCAGTCTTCTCCTTGTATGAGCTGAAAGTTTAGAGGGACGGCCAGGTCTTCGTAGATTTGCAGTGGTCTGATACTCCTTCCATTTCAATATTATCGCTTGCACAATGCTTCTTGGGATGTTTTAAGCTTGGGAAATCTTTTTGTATCCAAATCCGGCTTTAAACTTCTCCACAACAGTATCTCGGACCTGCCTGGTGTGTTCCTTGTTCTTCATGATGCTCTCTGCGCTTTAAACGGACCTCTGAGACTATCACAGTGCAGGTGCATTTATACGGAGACTTGATTACACACAGGTGGATTCTATTTATCATCATTAGTCATTTAGGTCAACATTGGATCATTCAGAGATCCTCACTGAACTTCTGGAGAGAGTTTGCTGCACTGAAAGTAAAAGGGCTGAATAATTTTGCACGCCCAATTCACTTTTTTATTTGTTAACAAAGTTTGAAATATCCAATAAATTTCGTTCCACTTCATGATTGTGTCCCACTTGTTGTTGATTCTTCACAAAAAATTACAGTTTTATATCTTTATGTTTGAAGCCTGAAATGTGGCAAAAGGTCGCAAAGTTCAAGGGGGCCGAATACTTTCGCAAGGCACTGTATATATCCACTACCTGCGCAACCTATTTAGAGAATGAAATGAATAACACTGCATAAAAAACATATGTATAAAGCTGCTGGTTGTAAGACCACAGGGTCTGAATAATTGAATTTCTAAAACAACCGGTCAACTGTTTAGTTGGTCGATACTTTGAACCACGCTTACCAAAAATATGTGTATACAAATTATAAAGTGCAATCTGTGCCAGAGTCTTAATTAGAACCTTCAGGGCCCCGGTGCAAGAAACCATGAAGAACCCCCCGGACCCCTGGCCGGGGCCCTTCCCTTTAAGCCTGGGGCTCCTCTCACTGATCCTGGGGCCCTTTACTCTCATTGCAGGGCCCTTTATTACGGTCCCGCATTGGGACCCTTTCACAAGTTCTGCAGTAGGCCTCTTTCCTGCCACCTTGGGGCCTCCGCATTGTGGGTGGAATACCAGGGCCCGGTCGCAAGTGTGACCTTTGCGATCCTGGAAGTTCACCCACTGGTCTCAGTAGTTTTATTTTTTGGCATTTTATTTGTATTATTTTTATCATTTTATTTTATTTTTTTTACAATGTCACTGACAATGACTCTGTCCATTCAGAAAAGGAAGGAGCTGGTAAATTACATATTTACTGACCCCTTCCTGGTTCTCTATTGTGACACATCCCCTGCAGCAGCCGGCAGGAGAGGGGAGGAAGCACAGTGGGGGGGGGGGGGAACCAGGGGAGCACACAGGGGCCCAGAGACAGCAGAACACAAGTGAATTGGGTAGGAGGAGTGGCGGGGGCAGCATACAGAGGAACCAATCTCCTCCATTTTCCTCCTGCAGCTACAGGAGGAAAAAGGAGGACAGCGGTTTCTCTACATACTGCCCCCCGCCGCCCCTCCTATCCAGGTGTACAGGGGAGCCGCCCAGGCCCCTGGAGCATGGGGCCCGGTTGCAATAGCAACCCCTGTAGTTACACTCTTGATCTGTGCATATGTACCGATAAAGCATCCCCTATGGGCAAATAAATAGTTCTAGCTACAGTAACCAAATTCATATAAGAAAGTGCACTGTGCAAATAAATAGTGCTTAAAACAGAACAATATTATAGCCAATATATATATAAATAAAGTGCTGTGATCAGAGAAAATTGAATAAATCCTGACTGTCCTTAATCACCGACAAGATGAAACGTGCCAAAGTAGTAAATTATATAAATAAAGTGCTGTGATTGGAGAAAATTGGATAAATGCTGTTTTTCAAAGAAGTAGTCCTTAATCACCAACGTGATTAAAGGTGCCAAAGTAGTCCTAACTCATTCATTCAAACTTCTTCCCAAAAGGCGTGTTGTGATAAATTTCTTGTCCACCACCATTAACAAAATTGCCTACTTATCAGAGGTAAGTATATATATATACAGTGGGTACGGAAAGTATTCAGACCCCCTTAAATTTTTCACTCTTTGTTATATTGCAGCCATTTGCTAAAATCATTTAAGTTCATTCTTCTTCCTCACGAATGTACACATAGCACCCCATACTGACAGAAAAACACAGAATTGTTGACATTGTTGCAGATTTATTAAAAAAGAAAAACTGAAATATCACATGGTCCTAAGTATTCAGACCCTTTGCTCAGTATTTAGTAGAAGCCCCCTTTTGATCTAATACAGCCAGGAGTCTTTTTGGGAAAGATGCAACAAGTCTTTCACACCTGGATTTGGGGATCCTCTGCCATTCCTCCTTGCAGATCCTCTCCAGTTCTGTCAGGTTGGATGGTAAACGTTGGTGGACAGCCATTTTTAGGTCTCTCCAGAGATGCTCAATTGGGTTTAAGTCAGGGCTCTGGCTGGGCCATTCAAGAACAGTCACGGAGTTGTTGTGAAGCCACTCCTTCGTTATTTTAGCTGTGTGCTTAGGGTCATTGTCTTGTTGAAAGGTAAACCTTCGGCCCAGTCTGAGGTCCAGAGCACTCTGGAGAAGGTTTTTGTCCAGGATATCCCTGTACTTGGCCGCATTCATCTTTCCCTCGATTGCAACCAGTCGTCCTGTCCCTGCAGCTGAAAAACACCCCCACAGCATGATGCTGCCACCACCATGCTTCACTGTTGGGACTGTATTGGACAGGTGATGAGCAGTGCCTGCTTTTCTCCACACATACCGCTTAGAATTAAGGCCAAAAAGTTCTATTTTGGTCTCATCAGACCAGAGAATCTTATTTCTCACCATCTTGGAGTCCTTCAGGTGTTTTTTAGCAAACTCCATGCGGGCTTTCATGTGTCTTACACTGAGGAGAGGCTTCCGTCGGGCCACTTTGCCATAAAGCCCCGACTGGTGGAGGGCTGCAGTGATGGTTGACTTTCTACAACTTTCTCCCATCTCCTGACTGCATCTCTGGAGCTCAGCCACAGTGATCTTTGGGTTCTTCTTTACCTCTCTCACCAAGGCTCTTCTCCCCCGATAGCTCAGTTTGGCCGGACGGCCAGCTCTAGGAAGGGTTCTAGTCGTCCCAAACGTCTTCCATTTGAGGATTATGGAGGCCACTGTGCTCTTAGGAACCTTAAGTGCAGCAGAAATCTTTTTGTAACCTTGGCCAGATCTGTGCCTTGCCACAATTCTGTCTCTGAGCTCTTCAGGCAGTTCCTTTGACCTCATGATTCTCATTTGCTCTGACATGTATTGTGATCTGGAAGGTCTTATACAGACAGGTGTGTGGTTTTCCTAATCAAGTCCAATCAGTATAATCAAACACAGCTGGACTCAAATGAAGGTGTAGAACCATCTCAAGGATGATCAGAAGAAATGGAAAGCACCTGAGTTAAATATATGAGTGTCACAGCAAAGGGTCTGAATACTTAGGACCATGTGATATTTCAGTTTTTCTTTTTTAATAAATCTGCAACAATGTCAACAATTCTGTGTTTTTCTGTCAGTATGGGGTGCTATGTGTACATTCATGAGGAAGAAGAATGAACTTAAATGATTTTAGCAAATGGCTGCAATATAACAAAGAGTGAAAAATTTAAGGGGGTCTGAATACTTTCCGTACCCACTGTATATATATATATATATATATATATATATATATATCGCTTCATTTGGGTGGGAGAGCCTACTCAACCAATGGTGCGGAAAAAACTCCATCCGGGCATCCATAATATTATAGGAGGCAAGAACAGAAGGCTTCCATAGTGAAGTATGTAGTATTTTTTGCTAGAAAATTACTTAGAACCCTCAAACATTATATATATATTGTTTTTAGCAAAGACTCTGGAGAATAAAATGAAGGTCATTGCAATATTTTTTGTCTTGCGGTATTTGCGCAGCGGTCTTTCAAACGCCATTTTTTTTGAATAATTACTAAAAATCACATTTCACTGCATTTAAAAAAACTAAACAGTAAAGTTAGCCCATTTTTTTTTGTATTTTGTGAAAGATGATGTCACGCCGAGTAAATAGATACCCAACATGTTACGGTTTAAAATTGCGCACACCCGTGGAATGGCGACAAACTACGGTCAATAGAAATCTGCATAGGCGGCGCTTTAAAAATTTTTAACGGTTACCAGTTTAGAGTTGGAGTGTAGCTCTTTTTTTTTTTTTTAATTATTGCTCACACTCTGGCGATCGCGGCGATATCTCACATGTGTGGTTTGAACAGCGATTTCATTTGCAGCTCGACTTCCGTATAGGTTTTCTTTCGTGCGCGAGCTAACGGTGACGGCTAAAATTATTTTTTTTTTTCCTATTTATTTTATTATTTTTTTTAATTTTAACAGGTTTTTAAAAAAAAAATAAAAATCTGATCACTTTTATTGCTGTCACAAGCAATGTAAACATCCCTTGCGACAGTAATATGCAGTGACAGGTACTCTTTATGGAGGAATCGGGGGTCTAAAAGACCCCAAACCCCTCCACTACACTTCCATGTATTCAAAACCCCGAAAACTGTACTTTTGAATACACTCACTTTTTTAATTTGCCACCTTTAGCAGCCGAGTAACACAAATGTGACGTCATGGACGCCGGCCCCTGGGTGACATCATCGGAGACCCGATCAAAGCCGCATCCAGCTTTGATCGGGACTCCATTCAGCCGGCGGAGGTGTCGGCTGGTTGCTCGGGTCTCCCGGTGGGACGGGAGACCCGGGCAGAGCCGCGGAAGGCGGCGGGAGGGGGGGAAGCGTCCCCTTCCGATCGCCGGGGTAATGATCGAGTGGCTCCCGAGCCGCATCGGTCCTTACCGCCAGAAAGCCGACCGCCGGCTCTAAACAACGGTACCGGGATGATGCCTCTAGCTAGAGGCATCATCCCAGTATAACCACGCAAATTCAGCCGACGGACGGGTACGTCACTTTGCGGTAAGTGGTTAAGCAGACACTGATAGAAGTCACAAGACTGCTATATACTGCTGATGAGAAAAGATATTTAGCAGTTTATATTTACTAAAATAATAATTTTCCATAAAAAAAAAAAAAAAATTTTTTGAGTACAGCGTCGCACGACCGCGCAATTATTAGTTAAAGTAACGCAGTGCCGAATCGTTACAAATGGCCTGGTCATTAAGGGGGTAAAACCTTCTGGTCCAGAAGTGGTTAAACTCAAAAGCAAACATTTATTTTATTGCAGCTTACCAATTCTTAGTCCCGGTTCACACTAAGGCGACCTGTGAGGCGACCTGGTCGCCTCACAGGTCGCCTCCCATAGGGAAGCTGCGGACCCGTTCTAATAGGAGCGACACAAGAGCTTCTTTGGGGCGACCAGGAGGCGACCGCCATAGACTTCAATGTTATGAAATCCGTGGCGGCCGCTCCGAGGTCGCGGCGCGCTGCTCGCACCGCGACCTCGGAGGTCGCGGTGCGAAGTAGCGTCGCTCGTATGTGAACGGGCACTTAGATGTGATGGCTGCATTTGTTTTCTTTCTTCTGTTTTCATCTGCTGATCCAGCTAGTAGGTCTGGTGTTATTGTTGTTTCTCCAGCAGAATGTAACATTTTACAGGGATGAGACAAAACATTTAACACTGACAGGGGTGCTTACAATAATCAGCTCTAAATAATTTAGGTAAAACCTTTATCCCAAAAGGAAAAAAAAAAACTACTCGCTGTAACTGATTATAAAGTGTGAACTGGAATTTTTCTTCAAATTGTTAGTGTATTTTTTAAATCTGCTTGTACCTCTAAAACTCCCCTCCCCTATCAATGCCGCTGTCCAAAGGTGCCCCCTGTGCTCCTTCATCCAGAGTGAGGGCGCTCTTAAACAGGTGGTGTGTTACTGGCCAGATCACCAGGTGAAAACAAAGTAGAAAAAAGCCTGAAAAAAAAAGAAAACTAATGCAGCCACCACATCACATAATAACTGGTAAGCTGCAATATATAAACTTTTTGGGTTTAACCACTTACGGCCCGCCCACCGTGTATTTACGACGGTACTTTGACATTAAATACCGGGGTTATGGGAGCAGATAGCTGCCATAACCCCGGTATTTTTTTAAATGGCGGGCGGTCCGCTTTAACATAAGAGTGGTCCCAGCGGCGGATTCGCTGCGGGATCACCTTTATGGGCGGCGAGAGAGGTGCCCCCCCGCTGCTACCTGGTTGTTTTCCCCGCTTACCGGACCTGTCGGTAGTGAGGAAAACAATCCGGTTTGCTGTCCCCTCAGATGGCCCTCACTCGACTCTATGGCCTTGGAGGACCGGAGCGACGTCATACGTGGCTTCCTAGCAACAGATTTAAAGAGCCCATGTTTTTTTCATTTTTTTAGTGTAGAAGTGAGATGTGAGGTCTTTTTGACCCCAGATCTCACATTAAAGAGGTCCTGTCCCGCTTATTTCTATTACAATCCTTGTAATAGGAATACAAGTGATCAAAATTTTTTTTTTTTTTTTTTTTTTAAAGGACAGTGTAAAAATAAAAGATAAAATAAATAGGAAAAAAAAAAACACCCAAAGGTGTTCTATGGGGTTGAGGTCAAGACTCTGTGCAGGCCAGTCAGGTTCCTCCACCCCAAACTCGCTCATCCATGTCTTTATGGACCTTGCTTTGTGCACTGGTGTGCAGTCATGTTGGAACAGGAAGGGGCCATCCCCAAACTGTTCCCACAAAGTTGGGAGCATGAAATTGTCCAAAATGTCTTGGTCTGCTGACACCTTAAGAGTTCCCTTCACTGGAACTAAGAGGCCCTTTGTGTCGTGATACGCGTCAACCTTTTACCTGTCCCATGTCTAACCAATCTTATCTTTGATGCCTGTGATGAAGAATAAAACTACTCCTTTTTTAGTTCAATTTTCGGAGTGCGGTCACCTTTTTTCTATGTTTGATTATTCATCTGGATGGCGGATCCGACCTGCACCTGAATCATACTCTACCTAGAGCGGTCCACCTGTGTTGGATTCCTACACTGGAACTAAGGGGCCAAGCCTAACTCCTGAAAAACAACGGTTATGAGTAAGCGGCTGTGTGCGCCGTGAAACGCGTCAACCTTGGATTACCTGTTCCCTGCACTGTCTGTTCATATATGATTTGAAGAATAAAAAGTATTTCTTTTACTTTCATCTACCTGAGTGCGGTTCCACTATTTCCTTGCACTTTATCCGGATGACGGGTCTCACCAGCACCAGGTCGGACTGATACACCTGAGCGGCTCTGTTTCTCTCATTCCCCCAACTCCTGAAAAACAACCCCCACACAATAATCCCCCCTCCACCAAATGATTTGGACCAGTGCCCAAAGCAAGGTCTATAAAGACATGGATGAGCGAGTTTGGGGTGGAGGAACTTGACTGGCCTGCACAGAGTCCTGACCTCAACCTGATAGGACACCTTTGGGATGAAATAGAGTGGAGACTGCGAGCCAGCTCTTCTTGTCCAACATCAGTGCCTGACCTCACAAATGCACTTCTGGAAGGATGGTGAAACATTCCCATAGACACACTCCTAAACCTTGTGGACAGCCTTCCCAGAAGAGTTGAAGATGTTATAGCTGTAAAGAGTGGGTCAACTCAATATTGAACCCTACGGACTAAGACTGGGATGCCATTAAGGTTAATGTGCATGTAAAGGCAGGCGTCCCAATACTTTTGGTAATATAGTGTATCTGGGGGGGGGGGGGGCCGTCCGAACACCATCTGTATACAGAACACCTCCAGGTAACCATATTGAAGTTTACAGAAAATGACAGCGGCTGCAGATTGAAAAGAAAAGATCATTTTTAATAACATTTAATTACAATAGGATTTGTGTCACAGTTGTATACACTATTTTAAATTAATTTTTGTTTGCTATTTTTTTTTCCTCCCTATGAAAGCGGAGTTACCCTTTAAGCTCACTGCTAATGACTCAATTCTACTAGATATAGCATGACCTGGATCAGCGAGAACCTTCACAGCGATGGATCTTATTCTACTCCATCAGGTCTTGTAATGCCCCCCCAGGGAGAAGGCAGACCTCCACTGACAATAGGGGGGGTATATTCAGAGGGGGGTGGGGGGCCGGGATATCATCTGCACAGTGTGAACATTTGGAGACAGAGGAGCAGCAAAGCTCAGTGGACATGAAGGAGCAGCGTGTCACCTTGTCACCGGCTGTGCCAGACAGATCTCTGCCAGCACGCTCTGATCACACTCTCTGCATGCATCCTCGCCTGTCTGCCGCAGATAAGGCCCCCCTGCGGTCTCGCCCGTGGCGTTCCCCACTCTGGGAAATCATTGTCTGAGTGACTAACGCATTTTAACTTCTACAATGCCATGCTGCTTCCAAGAGATACATTGCATCCGGAAAGTATTCACTTTTCCCACATTTTGTTATATTACAGCCTTTTTCCATAATGGAAAAAAATTCATTATTTTCCTCAAAATTCTAAAAACAATCCCCCACCATGGCAACGTGAAAGAAGTTTGTTTGAGCTCAGGTGCATCCTGTTTCCACTGATCAGCTTTGAGATGTTTCTACAACTTGATTGGAGTCCACCTGTGGTAAATTCAGAAGATTGGACATGATTTGGAAAGGCACACACCTGTCTATATAAGGTCCCACAGTTAACAGAGCATGTTAGAGCACAAACAGCAGACAGGATTGTATGGAGGCACAGATTTAGGGAAGGGTACAGAAACATTGCTGCAGCATTGAAGGTCCCAAATGAGCACAGTGGCCTCCATCATCCATAAATGGAAGAAGTTTGGAACCACCAGGACTCTTCCTACAGCATGCTCCCTGGCCAAACTGAGTGATCGGGGAGAAGGGTCTTAAGCCTAGTACACACGCAACGATTATCGGCCGACCGGTTGTCCGGCTTTTGTCCAAGTTGTGTTTTGTTGCTTGGAATGTGCCTAGACTACACTGGACTTTTGTCGACCGACAGAATTCTACTTCAGGGAGTGATGTCATGTGTTGGGTTGCTTTCTTTGTGTTCTTTCTTCTCTGAGCATGCCCAGACTTGCTCATCAGATTTTTCCCTGTCGAAATCTGTACTGACTGCACGAAAATCGGCCTTGTTTTGACGGTGGACAAAAATCTTATAGCCTGCACACCGACTTTTCGGCCGAAAAAAATCTGGAGTCGGTTGTCGGAAGCATCATACTAACAAGCCGAAAATCGGCAGATCGGTCGTCGGACGAAAATTCCCTGCCAATTTTCGAACGCGTGTGTACGAGGCTTTAGTTAGGGAGGTGACCGAGAACCCGGTGGTCACTCTTGACAGAGCTCCAGCGTTTCTCTGTGGAGAGAGGAGAACCTTCCAGAAGAACAAACACCGTCTCTGCAGCAGTCCACCAATCAGGCCTGTATGGTAGAGTAGCCAGACAGAAGCCGCTTCTCAGTAAAAGGCACATGACAGCCCATCTGGAGTTTTCCAAAAGGCGCCTGAAGGACTCTCAGACCATGAGAAACAAAATTCTCTGGTCTGACGAAACAAAGATTGAACTCTTTGGCCTGAATGGCAAGCGTCATGTCTGGAGGAAATCAGGGAACCGATCAAAACCTGGTCAATACCGTCCCTATAGTGAAGCATGGTGGTGGCAGGATCATGCTGTGGGGATGTTTTTTGAGCGGCAGGTACTGGGAGACTAGTCAGGATCGAGGGAAAGATGGATGCAGCAATGTACAAAGACATCCTTGATGAAAACCTGCTCCAGAGCGCTTTGGACCTCAGACTGGGGTGAAGGTTCATCTTCCAACAGGACAACAACCCTAAGCACACAGCCAAGATAACAAAGGAGTGGCTACGGGACAACTCTGTGAATGGCCTTGAGTAGCCCAGCCAGAGCCCAGACTTGAATCCGATTGAACATCTCTGGAGAGATCTGAAAATGGCTGTGTACCGACGCTCCCCATCCAACCTGATGAAGCTTGAGAGGTCCTACGAAGAAGAATGGGAGAAAATGCCCAAAAATAGGTGTGCCAAGCCTGTAGCATCATACTCAAAAAGTCTTGAGGCCGTAATTGGTGCCAAAGGTGCTTCAACAAAGTATTGAGCTAAGGCTGTGATGCTTATGTACATGGGATTTTTTTACTATTTTATTTTTAATAAATTTGCAAAGATTTCAAACAAACTTCTTTCCAGGTTGTCATTGCAGGATATTGTTTGTAAAATTTTAAGGAAAATAATGAATTTAATCAATTTTGGAATAAGGCTGTAACATAACAAAATGTGGAAAAAGTGAAGCGCTGTGAATACTTTCCGGATGCACTGTACAAGAGGGAAGCCGAGCCTTGGAGCT
Source organism: Pelophylax lessonae (assembly GCF_965119305.1). Lineage (NCBI taxonomy): Eukaryota > Metazoa > Chordata > Amphibia > Anura > Ranidae > Pelophylax > Pelophylax lessonae. Next base: position 34,245,958 of record NC_138774.1, read on the forward strand.
CACAGTCCGAAATAATGACACGGCAACTGTAGACTAAAATGCAAGCCTGGCCCAGGTCTGACTCATTGACACTACAACGCATGCACTGACACGTGCTTTAGACATTTCACACTTTACGAATTGGAATTTTTGGGTCAGAGCAACCCAAACCCCAAAGCAAGTGCAGCATGCGGGAATTTTGGAAATACACCAGTGTCACAAATAAACAATGATTCACAATGCATGTTACTGCAAAATACGTCTTGTGCATAAGAAACTGGAAAATCCCTATTTGTCTCATGAATGTTGCAAATGGTGCGCCATTTAGTTCATAAGATCGCATACATTTTGGTTGCATGGAATAAGCACATTAGTGTGCCAGGCATTAAGTGGTGCAGGACTCTTTATAAAATAGTCACTGTGACCTAAAGTGTTACTAAACCCACAACAGTAAAATCAGTGTGTATATGCAGTAAAGCATGCTTGTTCTACTCACTGTGGAACCCAAGGGGTTAATCATCTGCATTGTGTAGAAAGCCTGATCCTGTCTTCTCTGATCCTCCCCTTCTTCCACTGTCCCCAATCCATCTCCTGATAGTACAGAGCCTTGGAGTCACTCTGCACATGCTCAGTTTGGTGTGTACTGTTTTTTTTTTTTCTTGGGAGAGTGCATGTGATCAGCACAGGGCCAATCAGCACTGTCCAGACAGAGGGTCAGGGGTCTCTCAGGGTCATAAGACACACACAAGACTGTTATATATTACTGATGGGAAAAGGTATTTAGCAGTTTCTGTTTACGAAAATAATTACATTTCCATGTTCTGTGTACTGTGGGAGACCAGATATAGTGACTGCAGGCTCCTGGGTTTAGTAACACTTTAACCACTTACCGACTGCCCCACCCACATTTACTGCGGCAGGGCGGCTCGGCTGCGCATAATCATGTAGATCTACGTGATTATGTGCACACGCGCGTGCTGCCAGAGCGGCACTCCTGCTGTGATTAGGCACCGCAGGAGGAGCGGGCACGATCACCGCCGACCTCCCGCAATCTTCGGGGAAACTGACAGGAGAGCCGCCTGCCTATGTAAACAAAGCAGGCGGCTCTCCTGTCAGACATGCACACAGAGATGGTGTGACACCCCCCCCCCCCCCCCACACCTCCACACTGTTAGCAAGCACCATTTTTTTGCAATACAGCACTGCGTTACTTTAACTGACAATTGCGTGGCCATGCAACACTGTACATAAATGAAATATATACAATTCCCCCCCCCCCCCCCCCCACAATTAGAGCTTTCTTTTGGTGGTATTTGATCACCTCTGCAGTTTTTTTTTTTTTTGTGCTATAAACCAAAAAAAGACCGACAATTATGAAAAAAATAAAATAAAAATATATATATATATATATATATATATATATATATATATATTTTACTTTTTGCTATAAAACATCCAATAAATAATGTAAAAGAAAAATGGGATTTTAGACCGTAAAATCCCTTTGTCTGATGTTCATTGATGGACACAGCTCCTGATCTTCTTAACCATTGGGTTATACTTCCCGCTACAGCAGTAGGACACTAGGCAGAAAAAAAGTCTGGCTATGCCTATGGACAGTCCCAGGGGGTATACTCCCTCTTCCTGCTATAGGTACAAGCAGTATCAGAAGAATTACAACTCCACAGAGAGGTGGTTGCTGTGTCCGTCAATGAACATCAGAGAAATGGATTTTACGGTACGTCAAAAATCCCATTTTCTCTTTCGTTCATTGACGGACACAGTTCCTGATCTTCTTAACCATTGGGACGTCCCAAAGCAGTGTTTAACATGAGGGTGGGAACAGCGAAAAATAAATTCCCAAGGCTAACTATAGCCAACCAAGTAAACAGGAGCTCAACCAAAACAACTGGAGCTCACTTGAAAAAACAATACACCCTCAAAGAGGATCAGGTCCTCTAAACAGCAGCCTGCAAAACCTTGCGGCCAAAGGAAGCACCAGCAGATACCAACACATCCTTTTTATAGAACTTTGTGAAAGTGTGCACCGACGACCAGGTGGCCGCCTTGCAAACCTGTGTCACTGACGCCTGATGACGGAAGGTCCAGGAGGCACTGAGCGCCCGAGTAGAGTGCGCCTTGATAGAAAAAGGTGGAACCTGATCCCTGATGGAATAGGCCTGGATCACCGCCTTTCTGATCCATCTGGAAATGGACAACCCTTTTCCATGAGCACAAATAGTGAGTCTGATTTCCTAAAAGACGCCATAGCTGCCAGGTACACCCTAATTGCCCCGACCTCATCCAAAGCATGCAAGGCAATTTCCTTTGGATGTTTTGGTCTGGGACACAAGGAAGGCAACACAATGTCTTCATTCAAATGAAAATCAGAGAAAACCTTTGGTAGCAACGACGTACAGGGACGAAGAACCACCTTATCTCTGTGAACCACCACGTAAGGTGAACGATAGGATAAAGTGATAGCCACCAAGAAGGCCACCTTCTGGGACAGAGTAAGTAGGGGAATCTCCTGAAGATTCTCAAAAGGAGGCTTCTGAAGGACTGAGAGCACCAAATTGAGGGCCCAAGGTGGATAACAGAGACGGCAGTGGAGGGGGCAAGTGCCTAACTCCTTGAAGAAAAGTACATACCTGGGAGTATGTGGCCAAGGGCCATTGAAAGAAGCTGACACTTGACCCTCGATAGTACTCAAGGCCAGTTTCTGCTCAACCCCCCGTTGAATCCTGAGTAGAAGTCTTGGTAGAAGCTTGAGAGGAAGGAAGGCGTAAATCAGACGATACTGACCCCACGGGGCCACCAGGACATCTGTGGCATCTGCCAGAGGATCCCTTGCCACAAACCTCTGCATATTTCTGTTAAGCGGAGAACGCCAACAGATCCACCTCGGGGATGCTGCACCGGGGACAGAACTGATGAAACACCTCCAGATGAAGGGACTTCAACTGAGGTAATCCATCTGCCAGTTTTCCACCTCAGGAATGTGTACGGCGGAGAGGTCTGGAACAAACTGTTCTGCCCACCTTAGAATGCTGGCTTCCTCCAGAGCCGCCAGGACACTTCTTGTGCCCCCCTGGTGATTAACATAAGCCACGGCCATGGCATTGTCGGATTGAATGTGCACTGGACATCCCTGAAGACGATCTGTCCAATGGTCCAGGCACAGTCTGATGGCTCTGTTTTTTTACCAGAGCATTAGGAGAATCATCCAAGTAGCCCAGTATCACGATCCCCCGTTGGCGTAACAATGCTAGCACCGGTGCTAACACTTTTGTGAAGACCCGAGGAGCAGAGGCGAGATCAAAGGGTAAACGCCACAAACTGATTATGCTCCTCTCCCGCGGCAAAGCGGAGAAAGCGCTGGTGACCGGGACGTATTGGAATGTGAAGGTAAGCTTCCTTGATGTCGATAGAGACAAGAAAATCCCCCTGATGCAGGGATGCCACCAATGTGCGAATGGACTCCATCCTGAACTTCTGCACCCGCACAAAGCAGTTCAGCGCCTTGAGGTCCAGGATTGGATGCACCTTGCCTTCCTTCCTTGGAACTGTAAACAGGTCTAAATAAAAAAAACTTTGAAAACGTTCTGAAGTCGGAACCATGACAATCACCCCTTGAAGTAACAGGTCTTGTACCGCCCCAAACAGACCCTGTTAGCGGCCTGAGGACAGGCGCAAGTTGGAAGGAAAGAACCTTGCCGGGGGACAAGAGCGAAACTCGATCTTGTAGCCGGACCAAATTACTTTGTGGACCCACTTGTTTTGTACCAGGGAATTCCACGGGTCTGGAAACCAGCGAAGACGTCCCACCACCCCGATACAGGGGAGGGCGCACCTTCATGCTGAAGAAGCCTTGTCAGCAGATCTGGAGAAGCCCGCTCTTGGCTTGCCAGACCAGGTTCCTTTTGATCCTCCCTGAAGGATGAAAAAACGTATGAGCCGAGAAGTAGGGCCCACGTCTATGACGAGGGTCCTTGCCCTTATAAGCCTGTGGAAGAAAGGTACTCTTTCCCCCTGTGAGACCTTTAATGATGTCATTACTTAGTTTATAATTTAATAATAAATTGCAGCCCCTGGACCAGCTGGTCCGCCAGCTCAGCAAAGGCAGGGGGGAGCTGGTCTCCCTCTAGGTCACGGCGTAAAAGCTTAGCCCACTCAGTCAGAGTTTGCGACACCAGGGCAATGGTAAATACCAGCCTCAGTGCCAAACCAGCCAGAGTGTACATATTGCGGGCCACAGCCTCCGCCTTCCTGTCAGTCGGATCCTTAAAGGCCGGGGACTCTTCAACCGGAATCATGGTTGCCTTGTTCAATCTGGAAACAGGGGGTGGGGGGGGGGAGGGGTCCGCCCCCAGTGGAACAGTCCACTTCTTAACAAGGGACTCCTCATAGGGGTATCGCCTAGCAAATAGCTTAGGGACCCCAAGGGGACACTTGTGTCATCCCCACTCTTTAGCGACAATTCTGTCAAAATAGGCCGGGAAAGGAAACACCTTTGCAGTTCTGGATGTCTTGCGAGTGCCAAAGGGAACCTGCACTTTCGTCGCAGCCATGTCCTCCATCTGTAAGGTCTCACGCACAGATATACTTTTTGGTTGCAGATGTGGAGGAATCATCTTCACTATCTGAGGATTCCGGGCGTGTGGTCGCAGACCAAGCAGGGAGACCCACATCCGCGGTTGCCGGGCCAGATTCAGGATCTGATGAGACAGATGAGGCAGGGGAAGCTTTTTTGCTAGCCCATTGCCCGAAAGCCACCTCTACCTGGGACACAAAGGACTCCGGGACCTCCGTCAGTGCATTAATAAATGGTTGGGACCCAGAGGGCCCCGCAGCCTCGGAGAGGGGAGGTGGGGAGATGTGCTCCAAAGACTCCATGAGTCACCAATGGGACCCCACAAAGTGTAAAACACTGCAAAGGGACAATACCCACCGTGCTGGCAGCACCACCCGGTCGCCAGGCACAAAGCAGCAAGCGATCCTCAGCAGAGAGGGAGAGAACCCCACCAGACTCCCAACCCCACAGAAACAGGCACCTGCAGCCGCCAGGATAATCTGCACTCCACGTGCGGCAATCAGGAAGTGAAAAGATCCAGGAGTATGCACCAGGAGATGAGAAGAGGCTCCCCCCTCCAAAATCGCCACCGACAGAGCTCCACAGTCATCGCCGCCGCTATTTTCATTGGCAAACCACTGCAAAATGGCCAGACTATACAAAAATGGCTGCCGTTCATTGAGCACACAGGCTACAACAAAATGGCAGCCCTGCGTGGCTCCGCTCCCAGGAGCGATCTCTAGGCCTCAAGCCCCCCCCCCCCCCGCACAGCCGATCATCTGGTTGCCGGCGACGCCCCCCATCACCAGTATAGTGCCCTGCCCCCACCCCAGGAGGTGAACCAAACCACCCACACAGCCCCAGCATAAGTGGAGGGGGGTAGGATTGAGGGACAGATGAAGGGGGGTGCCTGACGGGAAGTAGGGGAACCCAGGGGTCCAACCGGAGAGGGGGTCAGTTACTCACCATACCAGGAACCAGGTGGGCCCTGCTCCAGACAGAATCCCTTACCATCGAAATGGGGTGGGGGGGCTGTCATCCAGGAGGAACGCTGCGACTCAGGCCGAGACCCGGTCGTATGCTACCTTGCAAGGCGTTTAACTTGCAGGCCAGCCCCTGGCCGGTGGGGCTATGTCACAGCTGACCTAGCGTGGAGCTGAGGTCTGCGCGCACTCGCTGGCCAGACTGGGGTGGCCTCTGGATCTAGATTATCTAGCCTGTCGCCCAGTGAGGCAGTTGATTGCAGATCTCACAGAAAGAAAAAACAGGAGAAAAATTTCTATCTAAAAAGAAAAAACTGCCAGGACCAGAGATCCCAGCAAGGAACTTGCGCCTTTAACATGCCAGTAAACCGGAAGTGATGCAATGACGTGGGCTCTAAAAAACGGTACGGGGGTGATGCACCACTTAAAGTCTAATGATGTACAGGTACATGATTTGGCGGCAAGTAATGTGGTTGTAATCTCTTACATATACCCAGTGAGGTAAATTGCCTACACACAGATGAAACAAATCCTCCTGCACAAGTTGTACCTGTTTATCTGCAGTATTATCAGTACAGCCATTCAAAGTGCAGAATATTTAAAGCTTGTCTGAGAGTTCAGAAGGGGGTGGAGAGCTGAAGTCAAACACAGCAGAGCTCAGTAAGGAGAGCTCTGAGAGCTGATTGGAGGGAAAGGACAAGCAGAGGAAGGGAGGAACAGACAGAAATGACACTTAGTGCTCTTAACTGAAACAATTACACACTATAGAGGGATGTGCTTTGTTCATATTTCATGTCTGAGGTTTACAACCACTTTAAGGCTAGGTTCATAGTTACTAATGTAAGTTAGGAATGCATACAAAGTCACAAGCTGGCCTTTTAGCAGACACGTGTAGTGCCATTCATTCCTAATGGGACCCCCAAGGACCTGCTAATGCGGATGTTTCGTCACAATTTTGAAAGAGCCAGGGGCTTCTTTTCTGCGTTTCTCACGCACAGGGCATCCCATTGAAATTAATGGGATGTCCTATACGCGACGTATAGGAACGTGCTGAAAACACATTGTTTCCGTCGCACACAGTGTGAACTAAGCCTAAAACAAGGACCTTTTTTTAGCTATAATTTTCAAAAACCGTTGTATTTTTTATTAGTAAAGCTGAACTCCAGGAATATATTAGATACACAAATGAACACAGTTCTGTAATCGTCAAATGTATACAATGCAAGCAGTGTAAGCACCTGTACAGAGTTGGGGATGGGTACCATGCTAATAGGAGAGAGCAAAGAGACAGAAAGATATCAGTCTGCTGCTTCTCCTTTCACGGTCCAGTAAGAGGCTGAGATTGGGGACAGACACGTAACTAGAACCTTTAGGGCCCTGGTACAAGAAACCATCCTTCCTTCCGAGTCTGGGGCCCTTTACTCCCATTCCCATCGGGGTCCCCTTTATTACGGTCCCGCATCTGCCCCCTTCCTGCTGTCTTGGGAAGGGTTGCCACCTTTTCTTCAAGCCACACCCAAAGACTTTAGTGGCCTATGGCAATTTGTTTTTTTGTAGCATGGACTATACATATATTTTGTGATTAAATAACATTTCTAATCATATGGATTTAATCACAAGAGTCCCCCCTTACATCAGAGCCTGCAGAGTTCCTTTACACTGTAAGGGGAGACTCTGGGGACTCTAATTTAAGGGAATCACTGAGAACTCTGATGTATGAATGGAACTCTGATGTAAGAGAAAACACTGCAGCCTCTGGTAACCGGAGCCCCCACACATCAGTGTTCCCAGCATTCCCCTTTAATCAGGGTTCCCAGAGTTCTCCCTTACATCAGAGTCTGCAGAGCCCCCCTTTCATCAGTGTCCACATAATTTCCACTTACACTGTAAAGAGTCTTGTCTGTGAAATCTGGAATTAAAGCATATTGCTGATGCAGCCCGCAATGAAATTGAGTTTGACACCCCTGATATAGATGTTCCTGGACTTCCTCCAGCCAGGAAATGAGACAGCTCTATCTGACTTCCTGGAAATTCTAAAGTACATTGTGAGGAGCTCTCCCTGAACTTTCACATGAAAGGTGTATATCAAATGCTGAGGTGTTGCAGTGCATGTACATTTATTAGCAAGTTTCTGTTCATACACATCACTTCTATAACACATCCACTTTATTGCTATAGTAAATAAAAAAACTGTCCCAAAATACTGGTTACCTATTACTACCAAGTACACTATTTTATTGTATCCACTGCTCTAGAAGAATGACAGCAGATGTTGGGTTGCATTTGACACCAGAGACTCTTCCTTCTAGACAGATTCTCTATACAAGTACCGTCTTGACTTCTGCAGTTAAACATTTTTAATATGTGTTAATAGTGAAGAGTATCTGAAGAAAGGTTTATGAGGTCCAAACCTAAATGGATTCTTCTCCTAGATTTCATAGAGGTCATCTGTGTAGCTAAAAGGAATATGCAGACCTCAGCCAATCAAAAAAAAAGTAACCACCTAATTTTTTATGAGCCCATTCCTAGGGCACTCATAAAGCCCCGTACACACGTACCGATTGTCGGACGTAAATATTCGGCCAACGCCTGATCGGCCGATTGTCGGCTTGTTAGTATGATGCTTCCGACAACCGACTGCGACTTTTCGGCCGAACAAAATCTGGTGTGCAGGCTATAAAATTTTTGTTGGCCAACAAAGAACGGTCGATTGTTCGTCAGTCAGTACAGATTTCGGCCGACAAAAGCCAGATGAGCAAGACTGGGCATGCTCAGAGAAGAAAAAACACACGGAAAGTAAACCAGCACATGACATCACTTCTGAAGTTGGTTGTTGTTGGCCGACAAAATTCGTGTGCAGTCTTTAGCACTTTTCAACCTACACGACAGCACTGGACAAAAGACGGCCGAACGGTCGGCCGACAATCGGTACGTGTGTACGGGGCTTAAGGCTGCATTCAGGCCGTTAGCTACACTGCAAATCCCAGTGGTGGCAATCTACTGATTCCTGCTGCTGGGTTATAACAGCTATGAGTGCTCCACACCACAATCACCCGCTCTGCTTTATGGGTGGCTAGGATTAACCACTTTACCACCGGAGGATTTTGCTGTCTTACGTCCAGGCCACTTTTTGCAATTCAGCGCTGTGCGACTTTAACTGACAATTGCGCAGTCGTGCAACGCCGTACCCAAAACAAAATTTACGTCCTCGTTTTCCCAAAAACAGAGCTTTCTTTTGGTGGTATTTGATCACCTGTGCGATTTTTACTTTTTGCGCTATAAACAAAAAAAAAGAGCGTAAATTCGGAAAAAATAACAATATTTTTCACATTTTTTTATATGAAATTCCCCCCAAAAAAATGTAAAAATCAAAATCTTTTAAAATTTTTGGCCAATTTGTTTTCTGCTACTTATGTTTGGTAAAAAAAGTCACAATAAGCGTATTTTGATTGGTTTGCGCTAAAGTTATTGCGTTTACTATCTAAGGGAAAGATTTCTGTCATTTTTCGTGTTTTTTTTTTTTTTAACGAGTAATGGCGGCGATCTGCGATTTTTTTTGCGGGACTGCGACGGACAGATCGGACCCTTGACTGACATTTTTTACACTTTTGGGGGTACCGGTGACATTACTACAGTAATCAGTGCTATATATATATATATATATATATATGCACTGTTACTGTAAAAATGACACTGGCAGGGAAGGGGTTAATTTTATTGGAGAGGGAGGGGCTAATGTATGCCTGGTGCTTACTAACGTGTGTGGGGGGAGGTGACTGAGTGACTCAGGGACAGATCGCAGGTTCAGCTATGCTGAACCCTGCAATGTGTCACTGTCTGTCACTTAGGAGATCCGCCCGCTTTGTTTACACAAGCGGGCGGATCTCCAAACTCGATTCCCCGACGATTGGGGAAGAGCAGCGGCGATCTCCCCTGGCCCGACTCCCGCTGTGACTGAATACAGCGGGAGCGAGCCTCCGGCGGCGCGCGAGCGCCGCCCACAAGGGGAGGAGTCCAGCGACGTAGGTCTATGTCGCTGGACGGGAACGAGCCACTGTGCCGCAGTAGAGGCACAGTGAACGGGGATTAAGTGGTTAAACAGACACCGCTGCCTGATTGCCCTTCGATATGCCTAGACTGAGGGGGGTGGATTCCCTTTTTTTTTTTTTTTTTAAAGTGGAGCAGATTGAATTGGAGGTAGGTGGGTATAAATGGGTTAGGGGAGAGAGAGGTTGTAGAGTGCTCGCCTTTTCCTTTTTTCTGAAAAGATTAACTAAGGCTACGTTCACGTTAGCGTAGCGGACCGTGAGCAGAATCACTGCGATTCTGCTCACGATCTGGAAATCATTGCAAATCGCGGGACGCCTGTGCCTTGCCGTTGATTTACAATGGCACCCCAAACGCTGTGCGATGTTGCCGCGATTTCCGCCTGCCGAATCGTGGTAACATCACAAACAGAATCGCGGGACGCATGAAGCCCAAAAAAGGTACAAGAGCTTCACCGCGATTCTGCCCGCGGTCCGCTACGCTAACATGTGAACATAGCCTTAGGCACGACGTAAACTTTCTTGCAACCAAGGGATGCTGGAGAGAAATTTGCACAATTCCCCCATCAACACAGGCAATGCTGACAGGGGAATCAGCCATCCCCACCGGGAGAAAACAGTGATTGTGAATAATCGCAAGAGGATCCAGAAGGCTGGTTGTACCCAAGTTGATCAACTTGGTACATTCAACCTGCCCAATAACAGGTCGAATCTCGCCCAGTTCCTGCTGAACCAGCTAAGATTTGAACCATGTATGGGCGGGCCTTGCAATTTAAGTGTATCTAAACCCAAGCACCAAAATGCAATATATTACCAATAATTAGATGTGGTGCATGTATTAATTTTCAAATTTTTAGTATTTTTCCAATAATACCTGGTAATCCTGCCCATAACACATTATTAGTGGTGCATTGAAACGGCTAACTTTTTGCATTGACGTCAATAGAATGCAGCATGTGATGATTGGCACCCTTTTTTTTTTTTTTTTCTTTTGGCAAAAGGCTGATAAACCTTTTTCACCCAATAATTTTTGGCAGCTGATATATTGGTGCATCTCTACCCACTATGGTGACAATGCTAATTCACTGTATCTATGAAGAAACAGCATGTTCACAAGACAGCAGAACACCTCTCACTTTCCTCACCCCCATAACATACAAGAATGGGTTTGTTCTGTAGTCCAGAGAGCTGGCAACAGTGCTGACTGTTACAATACTGCAAATGCAGTATATACAGGAAGGTAGGCACGCAGAATATTTTTTTGGCAGGATCAGCAGTTATTTTTTTTCTTCTTTTGCACATATCAAACATATGTAAGAAAAATACTTTCCCTGGAATAATTACCAGACCAAAAAGGAGCCAATAAGAGAATTCATTGTTAGAGTTTACACACTCTTTAACAGTTAGGTGCACACTTTAACCTCTTCCCTACTTTGCTATAGCCGAAAGTTGGCTACAGTGCAGCTTTCCAGTTCTGGGAGGGCGTCCATGGATGTCCTCTCAGAATTGCGCCTCCCGTGCGCCCCCTGGGGAACATATTGGGCATGCTCAGTGACCTTTGGACACAGCTGATCACAGTAAAGGGCCAATCACTGTGGCCCTTTACCACATGATCAGTCCAATCACAGCTGGTCACATGTAAACAGACTTGCCGGTTATTGGCAGTCCTTTCCTTACATGCTGTCTCTGTGTGAGGAAAGGAGAGACGATAACCGGCAAGGCTGACAGCACAGCGTTTACACTGATATTCAGGGCCCTGAGCATCAGTGCAGCCCCATCAGTACCAACTAATGCAGCTTCATCAGTGCCACCCATCAATACCAACTAATGCAGCTTCATCAGTGCAGCCCCATCAGTACCAACTAATGCAGCTTCATCAGTGCCACCCATCAATACCAACTAATGCAGCATATCAGTGCCACCCATCAGTGCAGCCCCATCAGTACCAACTAATGCAGCTTATCAGTGCCACCCATCAGTACCAACTAATGAAGCTTATCAGTGCCACCCATCAGTATCAACTAATGCAGCTTATCAGTGCCACCCATCAGTATCAACTAATGAAGCTTATCAGTGCCACCCATCAGTATCAACTAATGCAGCTTATCAGTGCCACCCATCAGTATCAACTAATGCAGCTTATCAGTGCCACCCATCAGTACCAACTAATGAAGCTTATCAGTGCCACCCATCAGTATCAACTAATGCAGCTCATCAGTGCCACCCATCAGTATCAACTAATGCAGCTTATCAGTGCCACCCATCAGTGCAGCCCCATCAGTATCAACTAATGCAGCTTATCAGTGCCACCCATCAGTGCAGCCCCATCAGTACCAACTAATGCAGCTTATCAGTGCCACCCATCAGTATCAACTAATGAAGCTTATCAGTGTCACCCATCAGTATCAACTAATGCAGCTTATCAGTGCCACCCATCAGTATCAACTAATGCAGCTTATCAGTGCCACCCATCAGTATCAACTAATGCAGAATATCAGTGTCACCCATTAGTATCAAATAATGCAGCTCATCAGTGCCACCCATCAGTACCAACTATTGCAGCTTATCGGTGCCACCCATCAGTATCAACTAATGCAGCATATCAGTGCCACCCATCAGTGCAGCCCCATCAGTATCAACTAATGCAGCTTATCAGTGCCACCCATCAGTACCAACTAATGCAGCTTATCAGTGCCACCCATCAGTACCAACTAATGCAGCTTATCAGTGCCACCCATCAGTACCAACTATTGCAGCTTATCGGTGCCACCCATCAGTATCAACTAATGCAGCATATCAGTGCCACCCATCAGTGCAGCCCCATCAGTATCAACTAATGCAGCTTATCAGTGCCACCCATCAGTACCAACTAATGCAGCTTATCAGTGCCACCCATCAGTATCAACTAATGCAGCATATCAGTGTCACCCATCAGTGCAGCCCCATCAGTATCAACTAATGCAGCTTATCAGTGCCACCCATCAGTACCAACTATTGCAGCTTATCAGTGCCACCCATCAGTACCAACTATTGCAGCTTATCAGTGCCACCCATCAGTACCAACTAATGCAGCTTATCAGTGCCACCCATCAGTACCAACTATTGCAGCTTATCAGTGCCACCCATCAGTACCAACTAATGCAGCTTATCAGTGCCACCCATCAGTATCAACTAATGCAGCATATCAGTGTCACCCATCAGTGCAGCCCCATCAGTATCAACTAATGCAGCTTATCAGTGCCACCCATCAGTACCAACTATTGCAGCTTATCAGTGCCACCCATCAGTATCAACTAATGCAGCTTATCAGTGCCACCCATCAGTATCAACTAATGCAGCTTATCAGTGCCACCCATCAGTACCAACTATTGCAGCTTATCGGTGCCACCCATCAGTATCAACTTATGCAGCATATCAGTGCCACCCATCAGTACCAACTAATGCAGCTTATCAGTGCCACCCATCAGTATCAACTAATGCAGCTTATCAGTGCCACCCATCAGTATCAACTAATGCAGCTTATCAGTGCCACCCATCAGTACCAACTAATGCAGCTTATCAGTGCCACCCATCAGTATCAACTAATGCAGCTTATCAGTGCCACCCATCAGTATCAACTAATGCAGCTTATCAGTGCCACCCATCAGTACCAACTAATGCAGCTTATCAGTGCCACCCATCAGTATCAACTAATGCAGCATATCAGTGCCACCCATCAGTGCAGCCCCATCAGTATCAACTAATGCAGCTTATCAGTGCCACCCATCAGTACCAACTAATGCAGCTTATCAGTGCAGCCCCAGCAGTATCAGTCAGAGCAGCATCATCAGTGCCCATCAGCGAAGAAGAAAAAATTACTTATTTGCTAAATTTTATAACAAACGAAGAAAAACGCATTTTTTAAAATGATAAAATACCACCAAAAGAAAGCCCCATCTGTTTTAAAAAAAAAATAATAAAAACGTAGTAAAGGTAGTGTTGCATGACTGCACAATCCTCATGTAAAGTGCGACAACACTGAAAAGTCGGCTGGACAGGAAAGGGGTGAAAGTGTCCGGTATTGAAGTGGTTAAAGCAAAGTGCATTAATACTTTTTGCCCCCTTCCCCTGACCTAACCTAACCCACCCTCCCCCTCCACAGAGATATACTTTCCCTCCAGTGTTCATTTACACCCTGGCAGTTCCTGCATCCTACAGACCTCTATGTGGCTGTGTCCTGAGGCTGTAGACGGCCCCATAGAAGTCTATAGGGCTGTAGGGCACAGGTGTGATCAGCAAAGACTTGCTGAGGGGGAAGGTGAGTTCTGTTAGAACAGGGAAAGGGGCAAAAAAGGATAAGTGAACTTTGTTTTAAAGTCGATCATCCTTTAGGCCCCTTTCACACTTGTACAACCTGAAAGTAGCGCAACTTTGATACGACTTGAAGCAATGTCTGCGTAATCTTGAGGTCTGTGGACCTCAAGCTGCATCGAAGTCAGACCAAAGTAGTGCAGGGACTACTTTGACGTCACACAGATATGAATGTTACTCACTGGAAATCATGGGGTACGACTGTTCATGTGACTTTGCAGTCCCAAGTCGCAGGACAAGTAGCACAAGTGTGAAAGGGGCCTAACCTGTTGCTGACAGCATAACCCAGTTTTGCACGGCCCGAAAAGGGTGGACTTTAACACCCACATGCCACACATATGCATCACTGGGTGGCTGATGCTCACAGCACAGAAACCAAGTAGATATGTGGGGATCGCCACTCCACCCAACCGGACCCATGCAGTCCTAAAGTAAGAAATGGCCTCAGCCTATAGGTCTCTGGTAAGCCACACCCCCTGATGTGTTTCACTCAACCCACCGAGGCTTAACCACTTGATCTCCGGAAGATTTACCCCCCTTCTTGGCAATACGGCACTGCATTATTTTAACTAACAATTGCGAGGTCATGCAACTCTGTACCCAATCAAAATGTACGTCCTTTTTTCCCCCCCACAGAAGTTTCTTTTTGTGGTATTTAATCACCAATGCGTTTTTTTTTTTTGTTTTTTTGCGCGATAAAGAAGAAAAAAAAAAAGAAGAGTGACAACTTTGAAAAAAAAAAAAAACAATATTTTTACTTTCTGCTATAAAACATATCCATTAAATACAAAACAAAAAAAAAAAATCAAAATTTCTTGAGAACTACAAATATTTGGTAAAAAAAAGTACAGTGGGGAAGGTGCTAAGGGAAGACATGGATTCATGTCCGTGCTTTGCAGAGACACAGGATCCATGCCTTACCTCCTGTCAGAACAGCGATCTGCTTTGTTTACATAGACAGACTGCCATTCTGCATCTTTGCTAGAGCATCGGCAGGTGCCGGAAGACATCAAGTATACCGCGCTGTGCCAATCGCAGTGAGCGATGTATTCTGTTATTGAATGCAAAGCCTGCTCAGGTTGGCAGAGTCAGAGAGGTGGGCTGATGTTACTCAATCGGAGAAGGCTTTGCATTCAATAATAGAATACATCGCTCTCCCTGATTGGCTCAGCGCGGTACACTGTATGTAGCCGAAGCTACGGTACATACGGTATACCGGTACAGGATTCCCACACAGCCAGCATCTTAAAAGATAACATCTACTGGTAATACTTATATTTAGGTTACCTTGGAGATGATATACTCGGCGTATAAGACGACCCCCTATTTTTGGGGGATTTTTTTGAGGTTCAAAAGAAGTCTTATACGCCAGAAAATACAATATATTATATATATATATATATATATACACACACACACACACACACACATATTTATATATATATATATATATATATATATATATATATATATATATATATTTATATACTTGATCTGGCACACAGGTGGTGCCCTGTAGCAGTATACTGCTATGGGGCAGACCTGAGGTGGTTAATCATAGGGTGATTATGACAAAACGCATCAGCTTGTGGTTTAGCGGAGAACCACAGGCTGAAGCTGCTAATTACTTTTGGACTGCACGGGGTGGCTGGGTTGAGTGGCAGTCCCAACACTTATACATGACTGCTCTCTGGATCGGCACAAGGACCATGGACACTGCCAGCACCCAGACAACCTTGAGGATCTTTTGAAGAGGTTTATTCCTGCTTGGAGTGATGTCACAAGCTATGAGGTCTCTTGGTCCCCACTAAAGATCTGTAGCTGGCGGGACCAGCTCCCTCTGCCGTGACAGTAAATAATGGGTTACATGATCCCCGTTCCTTCCCACCCCCCACTGGGTGCACAGACCCTATTAAAGGGACATGGGGGCTGAGCTGGAAGGGGTTAAGGAGTGTACTGTAAACAATCTGCCATGACAGCGACACATCAATGTATATTTATTGAAATACAGACATTCCGATTGCTGCATCAAACAGACGGCGTTCTCATAGCAGCGAGAGGTGTCTCCCTTTCTAGATCACTAATGTCTCTCTACCCTCATTGTACGAATATCCGTAGAACCGTTATCTTACACTACAAATGCTCCCCTACTGGATCTAGAAGCATCCGGTTAGAAAATGTCAGAGCTTCAGTGTAAGTTTGTCAGTTTTAGTTTCCCTTTTCTTCAGTCCTGTAAGTGTTTAAATGCCCATAAAGCGACACCGTAGTGCGGCTAGCACCCTTTTGTTTGGTGCTTTTCTCCATGTCTGATGTCAAGAGCGCCTGTTTGTCTCCGCCCACGTGACGCGTGCTTGGTTAGGTTTAATGAAGTTCTTTAATGTATATCAGACTCGAGTCTTAATCTTAGAGACTGACGCTCCTGTGATGGCCGAACATCCCCCTGCTTCCTCTCTCGCCAGCTCTCTCCCGACCTGCGTCGTTCTCGTCTTCCTCGGTCTCTATGTCTCTCCCATCTAGACTGGTGATGTCGCTCAGACCACGCAAGTGCTCCACCGAGTCGCTTTTCTGCAAGTCAGAGGCGATGGTCTGCAGACTAAGGAGGGAAACCGTGTCGGAGGGCGGGCCCATCTCGCCATCTGTCAGTGGGGCAGGGGCTTCAGCCCCGAGTGGCGGGGCCCTGAGTGTTAGCATGGGGCCTTTAGTGCGGCGGGCGTGGATCTCCTCGCTGATTTGCTCCAAACTGCGGAGTGCCGCTGAGTATCGCAGCTTGGCCTGTGACACGGAGACCTCCAGAGATGTGACCCGGGCCTTGTGTTCCTGTGAAAGAACAATGAAAGTTATGAAATCAGTCACATCGGTGTAAAGTATCTGCTGATAGAAACACTGAGGCCGCTGTTGCAGTGTCATGAGAGAAACACTGCGGCTGCCACTGCTTTCATCAGCAAATGCTAATTTCCTGGCTGTACATACAGTGACCAGAGTAATAGTGTTTACCATAGTAACACTGAACTGCTCTGGGGAGGTGATCAGGATTGTATTTTTTTTTTTTACACGCACTAGGCCTCTTTCACACGGTCCGTCTCCGTAGGCGGATCCGTGTTGCTCAGCGGGGATCGATCCGCGATCCCCGCTGAGCCGGCGGATGACAGCTCCGTCTCCGCTCGCAGAGCGGAGAGGGAGGTGTCTCAGCCCCCGCTGCCCTCTATGGGGGATCGGATGAGAGCGGACCGCCTGTCCGCTCTCATCTGATCCGATCACTGAGCGGATGGAAAAAACGGAATTTTTGTAAAATCTTACCTGTAAAATTCCTTTCTCCGAGTCCTCCGACAGTCGCCGCCTCTTCATATTCGTCACATATGGGGTATTAGACTTTGCTCCGAAGGAGTAGCTAGGCAACAGAATATGTTAACAATAAAGCTTTTAACATATCCCACCCTCAAGGGGTGGTCCCCTCAGTCAATACCCTCCTACTTCCTGCAACCATATCTCAGTTTTAGTGGAATAGCAGTAGAGTATACAACCAAACCCCAAAAGAGGGGCGGGGGCGGCGACTGTCGGAGGACTCAGAGAAAGGAATTTTACAGGTAAGATTTTACAAAAATTCCGTTTTCTCTTACGTCCTCCGACAGTCGCCGCCTCTTCATATTCGTCACATATGGGGACGTCCCAAAGCAGTGCAAACATGAGGGGTGGGAAACGCATCCGCGCCGAAAAGGCAACGCAGTCTCCGCATCAAAGAAAGGAACCTTACCAAAGGAAGGAAACCAGCTGGGCAACAGCAAAAAAACAAGTGCTCAACAGGAGCAACAACCCAGGAAAAGACAAAAAACCAGGGGATACAAAAAACTATCCCAACAGCCAGGAGTCCCCAACAAGGGACCCTATGGAACAGCCGCACTAAGAACCTTGCGGCCAAAGGAAGCATCCGCCGATGCCTGAACATCTACTTTGTAGAATTTTGTGAAAGTGTGCACGGTCGACCAGGTCGCCGCCTTACACACCTGGGCTACAGAAGCCCCATGACGACAGGCCCAAGACGTACTCAGAGATCTAGTAGAGTGCGCCTTCACAGGGACAGGAGGAGCCTTACCCTGCAAAGCATAGGCCTGTTCAATGGTCTGCCTGATCCATTTGGCGATGGTAGAGGCCGAAGCCGCCATGCCCTTCCGAGGACCCTCTGGAAGAACAAACAAGGAGTCAGTCTTACGAAAAAACTCAGTCGATTTAAGGTAAACCCTTATCGCCCGAACAACATCCAGAGAATGCAATCTCACCTCCTTTGGATGTTTAGGCTTCGCGCACAGCGAAGGCAAGACAATATCCTCATTAAGATGGAAATCCGAAACTCGTTTCGGAAGAAAAGAAGGATTAGGTCGCAAGACCACCTTATCCAAATGAATAACCAGGTACGGAGACTTGCAGGACAAAGCCGCCAGCTCCGACACTCTGCGAGCCGAAGTGATCGCCACCAAAAAGGCGACCTTTTTGGACAACATAGACAACGAGATCTCCCTGATCTGTTCAAAAGGAGCACGTTGTAACACAGATAGAACGAGATTCAAGTCCCAAGGGGGCAAAGGATCCCTCCTAGGAGGAACCAGATGCCGCACACCCTGAATAAAAGTGCCAACCAAGGAGTTGGAAGCCACGGGACGTTGAAACAGAACGGCCAGCGCAGACACCTGACCCTTTATCGTAGCCAGCGCCAAACGCTGATCAACACCCGTCTGAAGAAAAGACAGCACACGGGAAACCGAGTACGTGCGGGGTGAAAACCCCCTGGACTCACACCAGGCAATATAGGCCTTCCAAGTACAGTAATAAACCTTCCCCGAGGAAGACTTCCTCGCCTTGATCAAAGTATGAACGACCTCTGGAGAGAGACCCTTCTCCTTCAGGACCTCTGTCTCAACAGCCAGGCCGTCAAAGCCAGCGACTGTAAAGCAGGATGGTAAATCGGTCCCTGAGACAGTAGATCGTCTCGAAGAGGTAGACGCCAGGGGGCGTCGACCGCCAGATTCACGAGGTCTGCGTACCAGGACCGGCGAGGCCAGTCCGGTGCCACAAGAATCACTGTGCTGCGTTCCGAGAGTAACCTGCGAAGGAACCTGGACAGCAACTGAATCGGTGGGAAAGCGTACATCAGCCTGTACTGATGCCACGGGGCCACTAACGCGTCCGACGCGTCTGCCCGAGGGTCGCGCGTCCTTGCCACGAACCTTCTCACCTTGTTGTTGAGACGAGACGCGAACAGGTCCACATCTGGAAGACCCCACTTCGCGCACAACATCTGGAAGACAGCCGGGTGAAGAGACCATTCCCCCTGATCCAGGGTCTGGCGACTCAGATAGTCCGCCTGCCAGTTCTCCACCCCCGGAATGTGAACTGCCGTTATCGCCGGGACATGAGTCTCGGCCCAAGACAGAATGTCGGCCACTTCTCGAGCCGCCCGGGCACTCCTGGTGCCCCCTTGGTGGTTGATGTAGGCCACCGCCGTGGCATTGTCCGTCTGCACCCGAACCGGGCAGCCCTGCAGCCGGTCCGTCCAGCGATGAAGACAGAGATTTATCGCACGTAATTCCAGAATGTTGATCGGAAGGGAAGACTCTCCCTCCGACCAAGTCCCCTGGGCAGACAGAACGCCCAGAACACCACCCCAACCCGACAGGCTGGCATCCGTGGTGATCACCGTCCACGATGTAGGACGAAACGACTTGCCCCCGGACACCATCGGGGACTGGAGCCACCACAGAAGGTCTCTTCTGGTGCGATGACTCAACGAGATCTGAAGATCCAGAGATTGAGGTCGCCCGTCCCACTTGGACAGGATCTCCGCTTGGAGACCCCGCGTGTGAAACTGGGCGAAGGGAATCGCCTCGAAGGCCGAGACCATAAATCCCAGACATCTCATGCACGTCCTTAAAGACGAGTGCGGAACGTCCCTGAGGGACCTGACTTCCTCCTGAAGCGTTCTGAGTTTGTCTTCCGGCAGGAAGACCTTTGCTTGTACCGAGTCCAGAATCATTCCCAGGTAGGGAAGACGAACCGACGGACTCAGCGTCGACTTTGGAAAATTTATCGTCCAACCAAACTCCTGTAGAGTTTGCATCGTGACAGACAGGTCCTCCTCCAGACCCTGGCTGGTCGCAGACCGAACCAGGATGTCGTCTAGATACCCCAGGACAGAAATGCCCTGGGCCCTCAACAATGCCAGAACCGGTGCAAGCACCTTGGTGAAGACCCGCGGAGCCGAGGCGAGACCAAAAGGCAACGCCACGAACTGGTAGTGATCCTCCGCAATGGCGAATCGAAGGTACCTCTGGTGACCTTCGAAAATGGGGATGTGAAGGTACGCATCCTTCAAATCGATGGAGGCCATGAATTCCCCCGGAACCAGGGCAGCCACCACCGACCGCAGGGATTCCATGCGGAACTTGCGAACCCGCACAGAGCGGTTCAGAGCCTTCAAGTCCAGAATTGGACGAACCTTGCCCTCCTTCCTGGGCACGGTGAACAGATTGGAATAAAACCCCCGAAATCTGTCCCGATGAGGCACCGGAACCACCACTCCCTGAGCCCTCAGGTCCCGCACCGCCAGGTGCAGGTCCCGCAAACGCTCTGGAGACAGTTGAAGATTTGAGGGAAAAAATCTGCTCTCCGGCCGAGAGAGAAACTTGATCTTGTAACCAGATTGAACGATTTCCTGAACCCATCTGTCCCGCACACGGGCCAACCAGGGCTGAAGAAAACCGAGCAAGCGTCCCCCCACCCCAAAACTGGGTGAGGGCGCCCCTTCAGGCCGCACTGTTATGGGCTGCAGATCCGGATTGGCCGGACTTCTGTTTACCAGACCAGGACTTCTTCTGAGAGCCTTGACCTTTGAACGGCTTGCCCTTGTAGTGCGGCCGAAAGGCACGAAAGGACCCCTGAGGGGGCCGAAAATTAGCATGCTTCTTCCCAGAAGCCCCCTTAGCTTTGGGGAAATGGGGCAAGAGAGTGCTCTTACCCCCGGTGATCCCCTTAATCAACACATCCAGGGACTCCCCAAAAAGGCGAGACCCATCATAAGGCAGATTGGCTAAGGTCTTACGTGAAGACTGGTCCACCGACCAACATTTTAACCAAATCAGGCGGCGAGACAACACCGCCACACTGTGCACACGTGCAGCCAACGGAACCAGGTCCAGGTCCGCATCACACAGATACATGACACCCTGGTGGATTTGATCCACCATATCCAGGGTCGCCGGTGAGGCCGAATCGGCCACTAGGACGCGCCTGAGCATCTGCGTCCAACTTGCGATCGCCTGGGCCGCCATGAGAGAAGCAAACAGAGCCTTAAGCATAGAACCCGTAACAGAATAAGTATGACGGGTAAGAGACTCCAGTCTCCTATCCGTGGCGTCACGGAACACAGGGGAATCCTCTGCAGGAATCGCAGTGGCTTTGTTTAAAACCGCAATTGCGTGATCCACTGGGGGTGGCACACACCACCTTTCATCAGTGGAAGGTGAGAAAGGATAACGCAGCTTGAATCTACTTGGTACAGCAAAAGGTTTGCGTAGATTGCGCCATTGTTCCTTAACAGCGCGCTGAAAATCATCATTGCAGGGAAAAACCTGCGGCGTCCTGCGTTTTCTCTGCGTCCCATAAGCCGCCAAGGCGGCGGGGGGACACACCTCATCCTGCAAACGCAGCGTTTGCTTTATGGAAGCAATCAACTCATCCATGATTGCAAGCTCTTCAGGCGAGCCAGGGGGAGAATTATCAACCCCCTCAACTTCAGCCTCCACCTCAGACCCTATTAGATCAAGAGAGGAGCGGGACCCCGATAAGGAGGCCCCCGCCATAACAGCCCCATCACCTTCACCCTCAGAATCAGAGGAAAGAGCAACTCTGGGCCTTTTAGTAGATTGAGCAGCCACCAGCATCTGCACCTGAGCAGCAAGGCCAGCCACAATAGTGGCCAAATCCCCCCCTGGGGGGGAGACAGCGGTCCCCTGGCTTTCCACCAAGGCTGTAGGAAATTTTCCCTCCTGAGAATCCATTGCCCCTGTAATGCCAGACAACAAGGGGTTAACTGCCCCTTTTAAGCAAGCGCGGCAAGCGCAGCCCACCGCACCACACTCATGCACAATAAGACCCCCACAGGGAATATGCAAACTGAACACAGGCAATGGATAGCAAGAACAGAAGGGTAAAACCTGAGGAGACCCTCGCCGCCGCTGCTGCCTCGATCGGTGTTCCTGGAAAGAGGAAGTGATGCTGCCAGGGCGCTCTATGTAAGCCTATGGAGGCTACAAGAAAATGGCCGCCATGCATGTAAAAACATGCGGCCGGAGCGGGTGTAGGCAAAATGGCGCCGTTTGGCGCCGAAACCGCCGCTCCACAGTGCAGTAAAAAAAAAAAAAAAAAAAAACACACATTACATTCCAGTATCAGAATACATGTCAGATCGCCGCAGCGATCGCTGTATAGTGCCCAAACATGCCAAAAAACATGCCCCACAGCACACAGCTTCACACACTGACCAGGCTGACACACACAGTGTCACACAGCTCCCCCCCCCCCCCCCCTTGCAGCCCACAGCATGCAGCCGAGAGATAGGGAGACAAGCAGTGTGATTAAAGGCAGGTTACACAGTCCCAGACTGACACCCCCCCAGACAGACAGGTCCCCACATAAATACACTTACCTCACATGGCGTGGGGGACCCGCACAGGCGAACAAGCCGCTGCACATGAGGCAGGGAGAGTCGCATTCAAGACGCACAAAATGGGGGTTAAGAAACCGCACAGCGTCCAGTGAGGTAGCCACCTCACCAATCATCCCTGCACCGAACAGGGATGGGTCGTTCACTGTGCCAGGAGCGTTACCTGGCTGAACGCTCGATGGCAGACTGGGAAGCCACTGACCCACGACCTGCGATCAGGGGGATCAGCCCGAGACCCAGTCTGCATGATCCTCTTCATCCGAAGAACTAACTAACGCTGACAAAAATAACAGCTAAGTAAAGGTAGAGAGAAAACTCAAACAAAATTTTAAAAAGAAGAAAGAGTCTGGGGCAGAAAGCCCCAGCACAGAAAAAGCCAGCCACTCCTGACAAGCTAGACATTAAAACTGGGATATGGTTGCAGGAAGTAGGAGGGTATTGACTGAGGGGACCACCCCTTGAGGGTGGGATATGTTAAAAGCTTTATTGTTAACATATTCTGTTGCCTAGCTACTCCTTCGGAGCAAAGTCTAATACCCCATATGTGACGAATATGAAGAGGCGGCGACTGTCGGAGGACGTAAGAGAAATAGGGTTTCCATCCGTCCAGATTTCACGGACAGGATCGGACACGGATGGCAGCGGGTGTCAGCGGAGGTGTCCCCATAGAGCTGCATGGAGGATCCGATCAAATCCGCCTAAAAAACTGACAGGCGGATCTGATCCGATCGCCCGTGTGAAAGGGCCCTTATGGTTGCTTATACCAGTGCATTTCACAGTTATAAGCAACCAATTTTTCTGAATGAAAACTATTCATTCAATGTTTACTATTGTGATTAGCCACAGTTAATCACATGGTACAGACGGGCTGTGATTGGCCCTGTCTGTACCATGTGGTCACTGTGACCAATCACAGAGCTCATCACATTAGTACACAATGAAAGGCATCAAAGCCATTCATTGTGTACAGCTGTCGTGTGATCTGCTGTGATTGGCCACAGCAACCATATGGTACCGGCAGCAGGCCAGTACAGCGATCTGTCATCACAGCCGGTGACAGATCCCTCCGAAGCACGGCCCATGGGATGCACGATTTCCATCATCCTGGGTGGCCATCAAATTTTAATAAGCTGGGTGGGAGGGGGGGGATATGTTTTGTTATTCAACAGCACTGAAACAAGACACAGCCAGGCAGCTAGCATTTTCAGAAGTAGGTGAATAGTCGTCATAGCCCCATAGACCGGTTTACTATAGGTCTGCCTGCAAGGAGGCAGCAGCCCAAGGTAAGCTCCTAAGTAACTGCTGGGAAAGGGGGGGGGGGGCAGGATGATCCAAGCTATTGAGGAGAGGGGAGCAGGTGGTTGTTGGAGGGAACAGGCGGAGCTGAGAAGTCATTGCTGGGGGGGGGGGGGGGGGACTGGGTCAGCTCAAATGCTTAGTCACAGTTGTGAGGGGAGAACTGAGCTGCTGAGTCATTGCTGGTAGAGGGAACAGTGCGAGTTGGGTCACTCCTGGCAGGGGAGGGTACTGTGAGCAAGTCACTGCTGGGAGGGGGGGGAGCAAGGGACAGTTAGCTGCTGAGTTACTGCTGGAAGGTGGTAGAAGGGTGAGCTGAATCTGCTTAGTCACAGCTGTGAGGGGAGAACGGAGCTGCTGAGTCATTGCTGGTAGAGGGAACAGCATGAATTGAGTCACTCCTGGGAGGGTACTGTGGGCAAGTCACTGCTGGGAGGGGAGAGCAAGGAACAGTTAGCTGCTGAGTTACTGCTGGAAGGTGGTAGAAGGGTGAGCTTGGAAAGCTGGGAAAGGAGTTCAGCAGTGACTCAGCTCAATAATGGGAGAGAGAGCTGAGAGATGTGGCAAGGACATGAATTACATCAGTTATTCTCTGATCTTTGTTGATGAATTGCTCTACGATGCCTCTAGTTACAGAGGGTTCCTTGAGGGCTAGTTTACCTAACCACCTTCCGACCGCTCACAGAAAATATACTACGAGTGGGCAGCAGGCACAATTACGTGCGTCACCTGTACATGGGCGCACAGCACACCACTCCTGTGACCGATGTCTCCATCGGACACAACGGATTACTGTTACCAGTACCCTATATCATGTGATCTCTATGATTGGTCATAGCAATCACACTATTACAATGTAAACAAAACAGTCAGGATTGTTTTCACTCATGACTGCTTGCTTAGTGTTGGAAAGCTGTGATTGGCTCACAGCCATCACATGGTACCTGGCTACCTGTACCTGGCTGGGGTCACAGCATGTCAACAGTGACTAAGCATTCATTAATGTTAACCCATTCATGGCAGCTAAAACTATTGCTTATAACAGTGAACTTCACTGTTATAAGCAAACCCAGTGTTAAAAAAAAAAAAATCCCTAATCACCCCCCAGAGTAGCACAGTGTCACTATGGTGACACTGAATTACCTTGAAGGACAGGATGGAAAAAAAAAAAAAAAAGTGTTTAAATTTATTTTTACATACAAGTCACAAGTCAGTACCCCTGATCACTGCCACACCAGTCTGATGATGCTGTACTGCACTGGTGACAGTGCACACTGGTGGAAAATTGTGAAAAAAAATTTGTTTTATGCAATTTCTTTTTTTCCAAAAAACAAAAAAATACAACTTCAAGCCTCTAAGTAAATACTTCTGGTCTACTTTGTACTGTTCTGGCATTTTAGGGTCTCAAGAAATTAGATCAGTACATCCGGGTTGATACATTTTCAAATGTATATACCACAGTTTGTAGATGCTATAACTTTCACACAAACCAATATACACATATGGGATTTTATTTTATTTTTTTTTTACAAAAAAATTTAGCAGAACACATTTTGGCCTAGGTTTATGAAGAAATTTGATTTTTTTTTTAATTTTTATTGGATAGGTTTTATAACAGAAAGTAGAATTTTTATTTCCTTTTTATTTTTCGTTTATATAATAAAAAAAATATTAAACTCAGTGGTGATCAAATACCACAATTACATCAATTTCATTTGCATAATACAGTGTTGCATGACCGCGCAAATTAAAGTAGCGCAGTGCTGAATAGCAAAAGATGCCCTAGTCACGAGAGGTAAAACCTTCAGGAGGTCAAGTTGTTAAGCTCTTGGTGCCGGTCGTGCGCAAATAGACGGCCTCTTGGCGGGTGGACCTTGGCACCCAATAGCCACATATTTGCGTGCATTAGTGCAAATACAGCTGTGCAGAGAACGCGCGCCCTGCGAGTTCCCAATCACTGCCTGCGACTAGATTTCCAATCATGTGACCTGCCATGACAGCCAAACACGGCGGTCACATGATCATAACCCCCGCACCGCCTCCCTAAACCCCTCAAGGGCCGGGAGGTGCCGGCTCCAAGGGGTTAAAGGTGAAGAATTATAACTAGTAATATTCTGAGGTGATCAAATACAGTACTGAATCAGTAGATTTAATGGGCTATTTAATTAGAAACACAAACTGCTAGCCTTTTCAATGGGCCTCCTGATATTCATTTTAAAATATTTTAAGTGATAAAAAATTTAAATGACACGACTTTAATCTTTAACCACTTTACCACCGGAGGATTTTGCTGTGTTACGTCCAGGCCACTTTTTGCGATTTGGCACTGTGCGACTTTAACTGACAGTTGCGCGGTCGTGCGACGCCGTACCCAAACGAAATTTACATAAATTTTTGCCCACAAACAGAGCTTTCTTTTGGCGGTATTTGATCACCTGTGCGATTTTTAGTTTTTGCGCTATAAACAAAAAAAAAGCGTAAATTTAAAAAAAAAAAAAATAATATTTTTCACATTTTTTTTATATGAAATTCCCCCCCCCCCCCCCAAAAAAAATGTAAAAAAAAAAAAAAAAAAAAATCTAAATTTTTTTACATTTTTGGCCAATTTGTTTTCTGCTACCTATGTTTGGTAAAAAAAAAAAAAAAAAAAAAAATCACAATAAGTGTATTTTGATTGGTTTGCACAAAATTTATTGCGTTTACTAACTAAGGGAAAGATTTCTGTCATTTTTGGTGTTTTTTTTTTTTTTTTTAACGAGTAATGGCGGCGATCTGCGATTTTTTTTGCGGGACTGCGACATTGCGGCGGACAGATCGGACCCTTGACTGACATTTTTGGGGGTACCAGTGACATTACTACAGTAATCAGTGCTAGAAATATGCACTGTTACTGTAAAAATGACACTGGCAGGGAAGGGGTTAATTTTATTGGAGAGGGAGGGGTTAATGTATGCCTGGTGCTTACTAACATGTGTGGGGGGAGGTGACTGAGTGACACAGGGACAGATCGCAGGTTCAGCTATGCTGAACCCTGCAATCTGACCCTGTCTGTCACTTAGGAGATCCGCCCGCTTTGTTTACACAAGCGGGCGGATCTCCAAACTCGATTCCCCGACGATCGGGGAAGAGCGGCGGTGATCATTGCCGCTCCTCCCCTGGCCCGACTCCCGCTGTGACCGAATACAGCGGGAGCAAGCCTGCGGCGGCGCGCGTGCGCCGCCCACAAGGGGAGGAGTCCAGCGACGTAGGTCTACGTCGCTGGACGGAAACTAACCACTTTGCCGCAGTAGAGCTCGAGTGAGCGGTCGGAGAGTGCTTAAAATATAGACTCGGCACATTATTTTGCCATTGGATATGATTTTTGGGACATATTTTTGGGGCAGTTTCAAAAGCCCCTTTTGGGTGTTGGAGTTCTATGTACACTGTCATCATTATTACCAGAAAGAACAAGGAGCGATGACCTGCACAGCAGACAGTTATGACATCATGTTCATATGAAAAGGGAATATTCATGTTTATTACACAAAGACCAGACTAGCTGATCATTGTCATACAGCAGAGTATCGTCACCTCTAACACTGTATTGAACTGCGCCTTCAGTTCGAAGTAGGGGCGACTCTTGATGATGACGCGTTTCAGGCTCTTCTGCAAGGTCTGCACTCTGGCTTCAGCTGCATGGCATTGCCGGGTCACCCGTTGGTGCTCAAACTCGCTGCGCAGTCGCTCCTCCTCCGCCTCATTCACCTGTTACCGGGATTAAGGAACCAGAAATTAGTAATAAACCAAAAAAAAAAAATCACAACTATTTGTAATGTCAGAACTGTTCTGTCCCCCCCAAAAAAATCACCTATTAATATAATTTAAGGTGGTTCTGACGACTGAGGGTTTTTTACCTTTAAGTATTCTATGCATAAAAGTAAAAAAAACACAATAGACCCTCAAAGAGGACCAGGTCCTCTAAACAGCAGCCTGCAAAAACCTTGCGGCCAAAGGAACATTCGTAGATGCCAACACATCCACTTTATAAAAATTTTGTGCAAGTGTGTACCGACGACCACGTGGCCGCATTGCAAACCTGCGTCACTGACGCCTGATGAGGGAAGGCCCAGGAGGCACTGAGCGCCCGAGTAGAGTGTGCCTTGACAGGGAAAGGAGGAACCTGACCCCTGATGGAATAAACCTGAACCACTGTGTCTGATCCATTTGGAAATGGTCCCAGAGGAAGCGGACAACCGTTTCCAAGGCCCATCCATGAGCACAAATAGTGAGTCCGTCTTCCTAAAAGACTCCATAGCTTCCAGGTACACCTAATTGCCTGGACCTCACCCAAGATATGCAAAGCAATTTCCTTCGGATGTTTTGGCCTGGGACACAGGGAAGGCAACACAATGTCTTCATTCAAATGAAAATCAGAGACAACCCGAGGAAAAAACGACGGACAGAGGCGAAGAACCACCTTATCTCTGTGAACCACCAAGTAAAGTGAAGGACAGGATAACAATTCTGACACCGACAACCCGCGCGCAGAGATGATAGCCACGAAAGGACAACGTAAGCAGGGGAATCTTCCAATGATTCTCAAAAGGAGACTTCTGGAAGACAGAGCACCAAATTGAGGTCCCAAGTCGTCAGAGACTGCACGTGCCTAACTCCCTGAAAAAAAGTATGTCCCAGGGAGTATGTGGCCAAGCGCCATTGAAAGAAGCATGCTAAGGACGACACCTTACCCTTGATACTACTCAAGGCCAGTTTCTGCTCAACTCCCCGTTGAAGGAAGGTCAAGATCCGAGCCACTGAAAAGGAGCGAGGATGAACCCCAAGAGACTCAAACCACGCAATGTACGTCTTCCACGTAGGATGGTAGATCTTCCTAGAAGTAGATTTCCTAGCTTTTAACAGTGTTGGAATCACAGACTGAACAAAACCTCTATCCATCAGCACCTGGTGTTCAACAAGCCAGCGACTGTAAAGAGGATGGAAGATTGGTCCTTGGGACATCAAATCCTCCCCGAGAGGAAGCTTCCAAGGAATGTTGGAGACCAGCCACACCAGATCGGTGTACCAAGCCCGGCGAGGCCAGTGCGGGGCCACTAAGATGACCGGAATTCAATCTGCCTCGATCCTGTGTAGAAATCTTGGCAGAAGCTTGAGAGGGAAGGCGTAAATCAGACGATACTGACCCCACGGGCCACTAGCGCATCTGTGGCGTCCCAAGAGGATTCCGTGACCGAGCCATAAACCTCTGCAACTTTCTGTTGACCCAAGATAACAGATCCACCTCGGGATGCCCCACCGGAGACACAACTGATGAAACACCTCTGGAGGAAGGGACCACTCCCCTTGGTTCAAAGCCTACCGACTGAGGTATTCCGCCTGCCAGTTTTCCACCCCTGGAATGTGTACAGCGGAGAGGGCTGGAACGAACCGTTCTATCCACCTTAGAATGCCGCTACCTCCACAGACGCCAGAACACTTCTTGTGGCCCCCTGGTGATTAACATAAGCCACGGTCGTGGCATTGTCCGATTGAATGTGCACTGGACATCCCTGAAGACAATCCGTCCAATGGTCAAGGCACAGTCTGATCGCTCGGAGTTCCATGACATTATTCGGACTTTTCAGTGTCCAGATCCCCTGAGCAGAATTTTTGCAGAGAACACCTCCCCAGTCGGACAGGCTGGCATCCTTGGTGACCACTGTCCAATAGAAGGGGAGGAAGAATTTGCCCAGCCGAAGCGCCAGAGAATGAAGCCACCATATCAGGGACTTTTTCGTTCGCCAGATGGGATTGTCCAGAGACTGCGGATTCTTGTCCCATTTGGCCAGAATCTCCCTTCCAGGGACCTCGGTATGGAACTGTGCAAACAGAACCACCTCCAAGGTAGATAGCCTCAGGCCCAGCACCCGCATGCAGGTCCAGAGGGATGACAATCTGCTGGAGAGCAGCAGACTAATTGTAACCCGGAGGGATGACCATCTGCTGGACAGCAGGAGACGAATTGTAGCCTGCAGTTTCTGGAGTTTGTCCTGAGAAAGGAGCACTCTGGCTAAGGCCGAGTCCAGAGTCAGATCCAGATACAGCTTTGTGGACAGAACAAGAGCAGACTTCTGAAAATACAGAATCCAGCCAAGCTCCCTCAAAGTAGGAGACTCCGCTCGCAGGAGGAGGTCGTCCAAGTAGCCCAGTACCGAGATCCCCCATTGGAGTAACAATGCTAGCACAGGGGCCAACAATTTCATGAAGACCCGAGGAGCGGACGCAAGACCAAAAGGGCTACACCACAAACTGATAAATGCTCCTTTCCCACGGCAAAGCTGAGGAAGCGCTGGTGACCGGCATATTGCAATGTAAAGGTAAGCGTCCTTGATGTTGATGGAGGCAAGAAAATCTCCCTGATGCAGGAAAGCCACCACCGTGCAAATTGACTTCTGCACCCGCACAAAGCAGTTCAGTGCCTTGAGGTCCAGAATTAGACGCACCTTGTCTACCTTCCTGGGGACTGTAAACAGGTTTGAATAAAAATCCCTGAAAGCGTTCCGAAGTCGGAACCAGGACAATCACCCTTTGAAGTAAAAGGTCTTGCACCGCCCCAAAAAGAGTCTGTAACCAGACCGGGGACAGTCACACGTTGGAAGGAAGAACCTTACAGGAGGGTAAGAACGAAACTCGATCTTGTAGCCGGGCTGTATGACCTCGTGGACCCACTTGTCTTGTACCAGGGAAGTCTAAAGGGTCCAGGAACCAGCAAAGACAACCCCCCACCCCATATACAAGTGCGGGCGCACCTTCCAGCTGAAGGGGCCTTGTCCGCGGGTCTGCAGAAGCCCGCTCTTGACTTGCCAGACCAAGTTCATTTGGATCCTCCAGAGGAGGCCCCGAAGGGCTTTGATCCCTTGTCAGTTGACCCTGAGGGACAAAAAACTTCTAATGAACTGAGAAGGATGGCCCACATCTACAACGAGGGTCCTTGCCCTTAGTAGCTTGCGGGGAAAAAAAAAAAAAGGTACTCTTCCCCCTGTGAGACCTTTAACGATGTAATCCAGAGTAGCACCAAACAGGTGATCTCCTTGAAAGGGAAGATCAGTCAGGCCTTTTTAGAAGTCTGGTCTGCAGACCTGCATTTGAGCCAAAAGACATATCGAAGGACCACAGCCAAAACAGAGAGCCAAGCCACTAGGGGAGCCGCAGGCAGGGAGGGGGGAGCTACTCCCCCTCCAGGTCATGGCGCAAAAGCTTAGCCCACTCAGTCAGAGTCTGCGACACCAGGGCAATGGTGAATATCAGCCTCAGTGCCAAACCAGGCAGGGTGTATATATTGCGAGCCACAGCCTCCGCCTTCCTGTCAGCCAAGTCCTTCAAAGCTGGGGACTCTTCAACCGGAATCACGGTTGCCTTGTTTAATCAGGAAACCGAAAGGGTCCACCACCGGTGGAACAGTCCACATCTTAATAAGGAGCTCCTCATAGGAATAACGCCTAGTAAATCGCTTAGGGACCCCAAGGGGACGCTTTGGTCATCCCCACTCTTTAGCGACAATTCTGTCAAAATAGGCAGAGAAAAGAAACACCTTTGCCGCTCTGGATGGCTTGGGAGTGCCAAAGTAAACCTGCGCCTCTGTCGCAGCTGCATCCTCCATCTTCAAGGTCTCACGCAAAAATACAATCAGTGTATCCACCAGCGCCTGTTCGTGCGTGGTTGCAGATGTGAAGGAATCATCCTCACCCTCTGAGGATTTCGGGCGCATGGTCACAGACCCAGCAGGGTGACCCACGTTCGCAGCGGCCGAATCAGATTCAGGATCTGATGAGATAGATAAAGGCAGGGAAAAGTGGGGGGCACTTTTTGCTTGCTCGTCGCCCGAAAGCCACCTCCACCCAGGACACAAAGGACTCCAGGAACATCGTCAGTTCATGGATGGATGGTTGGGACCTGGAGGGCCCGCAGCCTCAGAGAGGGGATCAGGTGGGGAGATGTGCTCTAAAGACACCATGAGTCACCAGGGGGACCCCACAAAAGTGTTAAAAACACTGCAAAGGGACAACCCCCACCGCGCAAGCAGCACCACCCAGTCGCCAGGCACAAAGCACCAAGCGATCCTCATCAGAGATGGAGAGAACCCCACCAGACTCACCACCCAGCAGAAAAAGGCACCTGCAGCCACCAGGATAATCTTCACTCCACGATCAGGAAGTGAAAAGATCCAGGAGTCAGCACCAGGGATGGGGAGGGGCTCCCACCGCCAAAACCGTCGCCCACAGGGCTCCACTGTCATGGCCGCCACTAATTTCAATGGCAAACCACCACAAAATGGGCGCCAGACTACACAAACATGGCTGCCGTGCATAGAAACACAGGCTACAGCAAAATGGTGGCCCTGCTAGGCTCCCAGGGACCCATGAGGGTTTCACAGGCCTCAAGGCCAGGCCCAGGCAGGACAGAGGGGAGCCACCACCAGGTATACAACCCCCCCCCCCCCCCCGCACACAGCCATTCCTCCGGTCGCCGGCGGCCCCTATTGCCAGCATAGCGCCCTGCCCCCAACTCCAGGAGGTGGACCAGACCACCCACACAGCCCTAACATAAGTGGAGGGGGGATGGGGGACAGATGAAAGGGGGGTGCCTGATGGGAGGAGGGGAACCCGGGGGTCCGACCGTCCCAAGGAGGGGCCCACGTCCACCCCAAAACCCTCCAAGGGGACTACTCACCATACCAAAAACCAGGCGGGCACCACTCCAGACAGGACCCCTCGCCATCGAAATGGGGGGCTGTCGTCCAGAAGGAACATTGCGACTCGGGCCAAAAACCCGGTTGAATGCGACCTAGCAAGCCGTTTAACTCACAGGCCAGCCCCCGTCCAGTGGGGCTATGTCGCGGCCAACCTAGCACGGAGCAGAGGTCTGCATGCTCTCACTGGCCAGACTGGGGTGACCACTGGATCTAGAATATCCAGCCCGTCGCCCAGTCTGGCAGTTGATTGTAGATCTCACAGGTAAAAACCAGGAGAAAAAATTTCCATCTAAAAAGAAAAAACGTTGCCAGGACCAAAGATCCCAGGCCTACACAGCAGATGCTAAAACAGGGTACAATTTTAAAATGGCACTACGAGAAATAACCGCTACCCCAGTCTTTCAGCATCAGGAAGCTTCCCCTGAGGGCTAGTACTGCCCGCCCTCTCTTACTTTGCAGGTAGCGTGGTTCAGCATTTCTTGCCACGTTGGGTCCAGTCTGTTCTTGTCAGCAGTGACACCCTGCTCAGCAACAAACACCATTTCCCGGGCAGCAGCGTGCATGCTGACCGCCCTTTCATACCGCAGAGCAGCGCTGTGAGTGTCCTGCTGAGCCTAGAAGGAAGAAAAAGAAAATAATCAAAATGAAATCTTCATACATACATAAATGCCTGGTCATATTCTAATTGTGAAACGACACCTCTGCATCTGAGAACAAATACTGCAATACAATGTACATATTCTTTAGACAAATACCTTATACAGGCTCTCAGTTTATCCATTGCTAAGATTACACATACACACACAATATGTTCCAGCTTTGTTATTCATACACGTTATAACAGGGGTCCTCAAATTTTCTTAATTAAGGTTACAGTTTATGGTCCTTCAAACTTTAGCGAGACCGGACAGTGGGCATAGAAAATGTCACCACCTCATTGAGAGGAGTAGTGCCCCATCATAGGTGTCACTGGGAGGAATAGTGCCCCGTCTTTGGTTTCAGTGGGAGAAATAGGGCCCCATCATTGGTGTCAGTGGGAGGACTAGTGCCCCATCATTGGTGTCAGTGGGAGAAATAGTGCCCCATCATTGGGGTCAGTGGGAGGAATAGTGCCCCATCATTGGGGTCAGTGGGAGGAATAGTGCCCCATCATTGGTTTCAGTAGGAGGAATAGTACCCCATCATTGGTGTCAGTGGGAGGAATAGTGCCCCATCATTGGTGTCAGTGGGAGGAATAGTGCCCCATCATTGGTGTCAGTGGGAGGAATAGTGCCCCATCATTGGTGTCAGTGGGAGGAATAGTGCCCCATGATTGGTGTCAGTGGGAGAAATAGTGCCCCATCATTGGTGTTAGTGGGAGGAATAGTGCCCCATCATTGGTGTCAGTGGGGGGGGGGGGGGGGAATAGTGCCCCATCATGGGTGTCAGTGGGGGGGGGGGGGGGGGGAATAGTGCGCCATCGTTGGTGTCAGTGGGAGGAATAGTGCCCCATCATTGGGGTCAGTGGGAGGAATAGTGCCCCATCATTGGGGTCAGTAGGAGAAATAGTACCCCATCATTGGTGTCAGTGGAAGGAATAGTGCCCCATCATTGGTTGCAGTGGGAGAAATAGTGCCCCATCATTGGTTGCAGTGGGAGGAATAGTGCCCCATCATTGGTGTCAGTGGGGGGGGGAATAGTGCGCCATCGTTGGTGTCAGTGGGAGGAAAAGTACCCCATCATTGGTGTCAGTGGGAGGAATAGTACCCCATCATAGGTGTCTGTTAGAGGAATAGTGTCCCATTATTGGTGTTGGTGAGAGAAATAGAGCCTCATCATTGGCGTCAGTGAGAGGAAAAAAGTGTCCCATCACTGGTGTCAGTGGGAGGAATAGTGCCCCATCATTGTCAGTAGCACTAATAGTGCCCCACCATAGGTGTCAGTTGGAGGAATAGTTCCCCATCAATGGTGGCAGTAAGAGCAATAGCGCTCCATCATTGGTTTCAGTGGGAGGAATAGTGCGCCATCATTGGTTTCAGTGGGAGGAATAGCTCCCCATCATTGGTATCAGCTGGAGAAATGGAGCCCCAATAGAGCAAGCAAAGGGGTGCATCAATGACCACACTTTCGAGGCTTGCCTTGGCACAACATTTTGATTTTGTGCAACTAAAACCTGTTTTTAATCTAAACATTGCAAACAATAAATCACTGTTTTCTGTCTATCTGGTACGAGTACTGGGGACACTTCGTAGTATCTGGATGGGTGACCATATAATTAAAGCATTTCTGTGCTCTCTGTATTAGTAAGTACTGTTTAGTTCAGAAACACAAGCTAGTAAATGCCTTGTGCAGTTTGGAAAATCTTTGTATGGTATGTATGTGGATGCAGTGTCCATTGATGCAGTGTCCATGGATAGAGTATGTGGATGTTATCTGCCACATCATTCCTTATTTTCTGCCCCATGATTGTGCCACGGGATCATGAAATATTTATCTGTACAAATGACTAAAGATCAGCAGACAAATCGTACCTCCTTGGCCAATCTTCTTGCTTCATAGTAGGGCCTGGCTTTCTCGATGCAGGCTCCGAGCTGAGTGGCCAGAGAGTTCAGGCGTCTGGCAGACTCCGTAAGAATTCGGCGGTAGGCGGTGCGGGCATCCTGCAGGGGGCAGTATAATACATATGAATGTTTATGGATGGAGCACCTTGGACAGAATTACAGAGAAGTGACCCAACACTCACATCCAACTGCAGCTCCAGCTGGTTGATCTCCTCGCTGGCCTGGTTCAGACGCTCCAATTCTTCCTGGAGAGATGGCACAATGGCAATTGTCACAATGCAATAAAGGCAGCAAAACATAGTGAGGATGACGGGGGTGAAAAATAACCAAAATGTTAAAAATAAATATTGGTGATTTTATTACAAGGATTTGTCACATCTGTGTGACCTAAAGGAAGCCGTCATTTTCCAACACCTATCCTCAATACTGGTTTTATAGCAGTACCAAGGAATTGTATTTCTGCTTTGTAGGAACACAGGATCAATGCCTTCCATAATGACAAACAGCAATCTGCATTGTTTACATAGGAAGACTGCCGTTCTGCCTGTGTAATGAACGATCAACAGGTGCCAGCAGGACATCAAGTCTGCCGCAGCCACTGATCAGCTCCCGCTGCGCACAAGCACACTGGGAGCGAGCCTTCGGTGGCGCGCATTTGCGCCCAATACCTGGAAGTGCAGGATCATGTATATATACGCGATTCTGCGCAGCGCAGCTGCCCTGTAGCAGTAAATCTGCTATAAGGCGGTCAGCAACTGGTTAAATGGCATAAGTTGGCATGGCAGCAGCAGGGGGTTTCACCTGACATGCAGACTGCCACCCAAATACTTCCACACACACCACAGGAACATTCTCCCCATCCACCCCCATATTTCCCAGGCCCAGCTCTCTCATCACCAATGCTCAAAGGATCCGAACAAAGGATTCAAGAAAATGCAACATCAGATGTAGATAGAAAAGCGTAACCCCAATAAAATATCTCCTCT
Source organism: Pelophylax lessonae (assembly GCF_965119305.1). Lineage (NCBI taxonomy): Eukaryota > Metazoa > Chordata > Amphibia > Anura > Ranidae > Pelophylax > Pelophylax lessonae. The sequence goes on from NC_138774.1 coordinate 34,282,152, forward strand.
TTTACTTCTATTCCATATATATATATACACACATACATACATATATATATATATATATATATATATATATATTAGTGCAGTGATTTTATTCTGTGCTTTGCAAAGTATGATGAACCATTGAGAAGAGTCGGTTCCCAGTCTATGGGGTGTATCACACTCACCGCATCTCATATATACAAAGACTGGGGCCAGGGTGGTCAGATGCTGGTTAGCATAGTAATATATTTTTGGGCTGTAGGAGGAAACCAATGTGAATGCGGAGAGCAAACTCAATGCAGATAGTGTCCCTTGTGGGACCTGATTTCAGGACCCAGAGCTGCAAGGCGAGAATGCTAATCACAGCCACTGAGAATGTGAAGAATGACAATTACTGCACTGACAGCGCAGGGGAATGATGACATGCCCTGTAGCTATAGGGCAGAGAGTTCCTTGTTAGTCTCCTTCAATGGGCATGATGTCACAGCAAGGTTAAAGGCACAGTCTCATCTTTCTTACCATGATTCATGTTACATCCACATTTAGGGTGCAATATCTATGGTCGCATTCCCCAACCCCCACCCTCAATGTGCCCCCCCCCCCACTTACCTGAATTGTGGGGTGCTTCTCCTTGCAGCATCCAGCTTTTTTTTTTTTTTTTTATTACTTCAGCCCTGGAAGGTTTTACCCCCTTAAGCTGGATACACTATACAATTGTCTTTAGATTTTTTTTCTTTTAGATTTACCAAAACTATATAATATGAGGTCAAACCTAAACACTTTTTTTTACTCTCTGCTATAGCACACATCCAATAAAAAAAAGAAATAAATAAAAATCCAAATTTCTTCATGAATTTAGGCCAATGTGTATTGTGCTACACATTTTTGGTTAAAAAAAAAAAAATCCCAATACGCGTATATTGATTGGTTTGCGCAAAAAGTTATATAGTGTCTAAGGAAGGGATATTTTTATGGAATTTTTTTTTTTTTTACTAGTAATGGCGGCGATCAGCGACTTCGACATCGCGGTGAAAAAAAAATCGGACACCTGACACATTTGACACTTTTTTGGCGACCAGCGTCACTAATACAGTGATCAGTGCTAAAAAATATACGCACTGTTACTCTAATGACACTGGCTGGGAAGGGGTTAACATCAAGAGCGATCAAAGGGATAAATGTGTTCCCTAGGTGCAGGGATCCTCAAACTACGGCCCTCCAGCTGTTGCAGAACTACACATCCCATGAGGCATTGTAAAACTCCGACATTCACAGCCATGACTAGGCATGATGTAGTTCTTGAACAACTGGAGGGCCATAGTTTGAAGGCCCCTGCCTAGGAGTATTTACTGTGTGGGGGAGGTGCTCTGACTGGAGGAAGACAGATATTGGTGATTGAGCTTAGCAGAAACACAAGATCTCCACCTTTCCCTCTTACAGAACAGCGATCTGCCTTGTTTACTGCCAACCCCGTTCTGTGTCTCTCGGGAACGAGCGTGGGTGGCCGGCAGACATTGAGTCCACCAGACCAGCGGATTGGCCCCCCTGTAGCCAATCAGCGCGGGAACGCACCTCAGGGGGTGCGCGCGCCCCCTGGAGCCCCTACACTGAATTACGTACCGGTACCTAATTTCACGCAGGGAAGCCGATTTGCCGCAGTAAAAGTAAGTTAGGCAGTTGGCAAGTGGTTAATGTAGAGCTCCGGCGCATCATCCATTCACAGAGATCTGTAATTGGGAATACTACCCTGGCTGAGGGACTCATAGATCTCAATAGAACACAAGGGAACCGCACTCGCAGTCCACCGATTACTTCTTCCAGTCCCATAAAAGAAGGTCCATACCACTGTATAGAACTGGGGTGAAGGGAAGAATCTGCAAGAGTCTGGGCACTGCACCTACGACACCCCGGTTGTGGTTCCAATGCTCCAGTGCAAAAATATAATAACTGCTTGCTGACCGCCTCACGTAGGAGTACAGCGGCAGAGCTGCTCTCCTGTGCTGGGTCCCATATCTAGTATGAGATTCAGCACTTCCGGGTAAGGGGCGCAAGCCTTGCCTGTGCTGTGATTAATTGCAGCACAAGCTGATCAGCGGGTGCCGGCCAATGATTACCCGACGGCATCCACTGACATCCCGATGCCTCAATATGGCTTCCACATATACTTGCAAATGTTGTGCAACTAAAACCTGTTTTCAATGCAAATTGTTAGAGCGTTTAGAGGAGTTTAGAGAGGAAAAAAAACAAAAAACACTGCTAGCGCGTTAGGATCAGCAGCGTTTTGGCAGGAAAAATGCCTGGCGCGTCTAAACACGTCCAAATGTGTGCATTAACGCTAGTCCCATTCAGCGCTTGAGCATTAATTAATTTTAATGGCCATTTGTGCATTTGTCAAGAGTCAATTTGCAAGGGTCAAGAGTTTTTTTTAAGCCAAAACGCTGCTGCCAGGAGGAAAGGCATCTAGCAGAGATGGGCAAACGCAGCGTGTGTATGAGTGGTTGCCATTTTTGTACAGCATGCTGGCATTGGCATGCGGACACATTGGCCTTTTTTAGCTGCCATTCTGCCCGTTCCTCATTAAAGGCGCTTTGTGTCCCTGCACCTTTAAAGTGGTTGTAAAGGCTCAAGGTTTTTCATGCATGAAGGTAAAAAAACTTTGTGTGCAGCAGCCCCCCTTACCTGAGCCCCACCTCAATCCAGCGATGTGCATGAGAGCAGCAGTTCTCTGGGCTCTCTGCTTCTGCTACTGTCAATCACAGCCAGCGAGCCAATGAGAAGAGGGTGAAGGAAGGGCCGAGCTGTGCTCTGTGTCTGGACAGACAGACAGCAGCGGCTTGGGAGTGGGCCTGCTCAGGTGCCCCTACAGCAAGCTGCTTGCTATGGGGGTTTTTAGCCCAGAAGAGGAGGATCGGGGCTGCTCTGTGCAATTCCATTACACAGAGAAAGCAAGTATTACATGTCAGCCTTTAACCACTTCCCAACCGTGCTATAGCTGAATGACGGCTACAGTGCAGTCGCACATTTCCGGGAGGGCGTCTATTGACATTCTCTTGTGATCGCACTTCCTGTGCGCCCCCTGCGGCGTGCATCAGCAGGGATACTTCAGACACAGGTGATCACAGATTTGGGTATAGAGCCAATAACAGCCACTCTTTACCATGTGATCAGCTGTGTCCAATGACAGCTGATCGCAGTGTAAACATGATTTGCCGGTTATTGGCAGTGCTCTCCTCACACTGACATTGTATGAGGGGAGCCGGTAAGCAGCAATCCACACAGGGGACATCTACACTGATCATCAGTGTCCTGATTTTCAGCGGAGCCCCAACAGTGTTCCCAATCAGTGCCGACTACCAATGCCCATCATTGCTGCCTACCAGGGCACATCACTGCAGCCCCATCAGCGGCCACCACTGCAACCCCATCAGCGGCCACCACTGCAGCCCCATCAGCGCCCATCACTGCAGCCCCATCAGCGCCCATCACTGCAGCCCCATCAGCGCCCATCACTGCAGCCCCATCAGTGCCCATCACTGCAGCCCCATCAGCGCCCATCACTGCAGCCCCATCAGCGCCCATCATAAAAATTTCATATGGGTGCAGCGTTGCATGACTGCACAATTGTCATTCAAAGTGCAACTTGTGACTGCGCCTTTAGATAAGAAACAAGGATATTTCAGGAGATCATTCCTTTATTGGGGGGGGGGTGTTGTGTGGCGGGTTATTATCCTGGTGATCCGATTTAACAGGCAGGAATAAGATAGAGATATATATATATAATATATATATATTTATTTATTTATTTATATATACATACACACACCAGCCAGCTGAACTCCTCTATATACTCTGAGTGAAGCTGGCCATACACTGATAGAAATTCAGCATGGACTGGCCAGACTTCAATCAGTTTGTGGCCGTCCCTGCTGAACAGAAGTCATTTAAATCGACCTCTGTGCTATGGATATGTTGGAAAATTTTCCATTGATTGGCAACTACTGCCAGTGGTCAATGTATCCTGACAGTGGTCAACGCATCCTGACAGTGGTCAACGCATCCTGACAGTGGTCAACGCATCCTGACAGTGGTCAACGCATCCTGACAGTGGTCAACGCATCCTGACAGTGGTCAACGCATCCTGACAGTGGTCAACGCATCCTGACAGTGGTCAACGCATCCTGACAGTGGTCAACGCATCCTGACAGTGGTCAACGTATCCTGACAGTGGTCAACGCATCCTGACAGTGGTCAACGCATCCTGACAGTGGTCAACGCATCCTGACAGTGGTCAACGCATCCTGACAGTGGTCAACGTATCCTGACAGTGGTCAACGTATCCTGACAGTGGTCAACGCATCCTGACAGTGGTCAACGCATCCTGACAGTGGTCAACGTATCCTGACAGTGGTCAACGTATCCTGACAGTGGTCAATGCATCCTGACAGTGGCAGATGCTGCGGTCAGAAAACAACGTCTGGCTGAGCGAAAAAATCATCTGTGTATAACCAGTTTAAAGAGGTATTAAGGAAAAATTGTTTGGATAGGTCAGGCAAGGACTTTGAAGGCACCAAAGCAGTTTTTATAAAATAAACAAATTTATTAATGAATTGATTAAAAACCATCAAACATGGTACGTGGGCCCCAAAAAACTTAAAACCACAAATGTAATATATTGCAGCTTACCGATCATTAGATGTGGTGGCTGCATTCGTTTTCTTTTCTTTGGCTTTTTCCCCTCTGTTTTCCCCTGGTGATCTGGCCAGTAACACATCTCCTGTATTACAGCGCTCCAATCCGGATGAAGGAGCACCTTTGGACAGCAGCATTGTCAGTCTGGGGGGGGGGGGTGATGTTAGATGTAATAGCAGTTTTAGATACACTAACAAATTGAAGCCAAACTCCAGATCACACTTTATAATCAGTTACAGCAGTTTTTGTTTCCCTTTTGGGATAAGAGTCCATTCACACTTTGGGTGATTTCAAAATCGCATGATTTCCATTGCGACTTTACAGTGTGACTTTGATGTAGGGCTGCAACTAACGATTACTTTCATAATCGATTAGTTGGCCGATTGTTTCGATTAAAAATCGACTAATCGGATAAAAACCTCAACAAAAAAAAAGGTTGGTATATAATTTAGTTAATATTCTTGAATATCTATATACAGTGGTAAATATAAATATCCAGCTATATAATCCACTCTGAGACAGATACAGTGGGTACGGAAAGTATTCAGACCCCCTTAAATTTTTCACTCTTTGTTATATGCAGCCATTTGCTAAAATCATTTAGGTTCATTCTTCTTCCTCATGAATGTACACATAGCACCCCATACTGACAGAAAAACACAGAATTGTTGACATTGTTGCAGATTTATTAAAAAAGAAAAACTGAAATATCACATGGTCCTAAGTATTCAGACCCTTTGCTCAGTATTTAGTAGAAGCCCCCTTTTGATCTAATACAGCCAGGAGTATTTTTGGGAAAGATGCAACAAGTCTTTCACACCTGGATTTGGGGATCCTCTGCCATTCCTCCTTGCAGATCCTCTCCAGTTCTGTCAGGTTGGATGGTAAATGTTGGTGGACAGCCATTTTTAGGTCTCTCCAGAGATGCTCAATTGGGTTTAAGTCAGGGCTCTGGCTGGGCCATTCAAGAACAGTCACGGAGTTGTTGTGAAGCCACTCCTTCGTTATTTTAGCTGTGTGCTTAGGGTCATTGTCTTGTTGGAAGGTAAACCTTCGGCCCAGTCTGAGATCCAGAGCACTCTGGAGAAGGTTTTTATCCAGAATATCCCTGTACTTGGCCGCATTCATCTTTCCCTCGATTGCAACCAGTCGTCCTGTCCCTGCAGCTGAAAAACACCCGCACAGCATGATGCTGCCACCACCATGCTTCACTGTTGGGACTGTATTGGACAGGTGATGAGCACTGCCTGGTTTTCTCCACACATACCGCTTAGAATTAAGGCCAAAAAGTTCTATTTTGGTCTCATCAGACCAGAGAATCTTATTTCTCACCATCTTGGAGTCCTTCAGGTGCAAACTCCATGCGGGCTTTCATGTGTCTTACACTGAGGAGAGGCTTCCGTCGGGCCACTCTGCCATAAAGCCCCGACTGGTGGAGGGCTGCAGTGATGGTTGACTTTCTACAACTTTCTCCCATCTCCTGACTGCATCTCTGGAGCTCAGCCACAGTGATCTTTGGGTTCTTCTTTACCTCTCTCACCAAGGCTCTTCTCCCCCCGATAGCTCAGTTTGGCCGGACGGCCAGCTCTAGGAAGGGTTCTGGTCGTCCCAAACGTCTTCCATTTGAGGATTATGGAGGCCACTGTCCTCTTCGGAACCTTAAGTGCAGCAGAAATCTTTTTGTAACCTTGGCCAGATCTGTGCCTTGCCACAATTCTGTCTCTGAGCTCTTCAGGCAGTTCCTTTAACCTCATGATTCTCATTTGCTCTGACATGCATTGTGATCTGGAAGGTCTTATATAGACAGGTGTGTGGCTTTCCTAATCAAGTCCAATCAGTATAATCAAACACAGCTGGACTCAAATGAAGGTGTAGAACCATCTCAAGGATGATCAGAAGAAATGGAAAGCACCTGAGTTAAATATATGAGTGTCACAGCAAAGGGTCTGAATACTTAGGACCATGTGATATTTCAGTTTTTCTTTTTTAATAAATCTGCAACAATGTCAACAATTCTGTGTTTTTCTGTCAGTATGGGGTGCTATGTGTACATTCATGAGGAAGAAGAATGAACTTAAATGATTTTAGCAAATGGCTGCAATATAACAAAGAGTGAAAAATTTAAGGGGGTCTGAATACTTTCCGTACCCACTGTATGTCATGTTCTGGGTCCTGATCGGGGATCTCCCCTCTGTGTAACCGCACTGTCGGCTACAGTATCCGGCTCTTGCAGAGTGTGCAGCGAGCGGCTGGACCGTGCGCAGGCGCACCGCATTGAGCTACCTTGAGTCATCAGAGGTGGTTGCCTTAGCTGGACATTATCCACGTACTACTGCGGGAATGAACAGCTGAGCCGCCGGCAAGGAGGAGAGTACCCTACACACATCAGATCGGGGGATATAATTTCCATGCATGACACTATACTTGTTTGTGAGTACCTGTTTTTATGGCTTTAATTATTTTCATTAAATGGTGTTACACTAGGGCGGTGTGCGCTCTCTTTCTTTTGTTTTCTGCCATATTTAGAAATCGGAGTTTGTGCTGTTGAAAAACAGCAGACTTGGTGGCAGATCACCAGATGAAAATAGAAGAAAGCGAGCCTAAAAAAAGAAAAGGAATGCAGCCATCGCATCTAAGAATTGGTAAGCTGCAATATAATAAAATGTTTGCTTTGGGATTAATACCTCTTAAAGAACACAAATCTAATACCTGTATTCGGGGATCCAGCTCTTCCTCCAACTCGCCTTCATCCTTCTTTCCATTGCAGAGCTCTTCAGCCGGCTTCTTCATCTCAGTGCCACCGTCTCCCTTCAGCTCTCGGTGGTCAGTTGGGTTGTCCTCGGCTCCTGGAGTTGGAAGCCTCTCCTCACACGGGGGCCCCTCCCTGACCTCCATGATGGGACAGCTCACAAGCGCATTGCTTTCTTCAGCACTGCGGAACACAGAAACAATGAATAGAAGAGGGAGACAGAAATGTCCTACTGGAAAGATGCAAACACAACTCCACACATAAGGATTCATTTTTCATTTTCAAAAATCTACTAGTGTATGTCCGGCCTATTAGCCACTTCCGGACCTCCCGACGCAGTTTTACGTCGGTACTTTGACGTTAAATACCGGAGTTATGGCAGCAGACAGCAGATAGCTGCCATAACCCCGGTATTTTTTTTAAACGGCGGGCGGTCCGCTTTCATTTTTTTATAAATGTATAAAAATATCGGCCCATACCGATATGCATTGGCCAAAATATCTGTATCTGCAACAAAAAACCGATATCAGTCGATCACTAGTCTGTGCCCTGGTTCAGAAGATTTCACCTCACTCTCTGTCCCTATGACAACTGGATTTTGAACATTTTGGGTTGCTGTGGAAACAAGGATTGGTGATAAAGCTTCAGTGGAGACACCTTTTTCCTATGAGATCTCTTACAGGAGTGAATTTCCCTTCCTAGGGGGGAGATTGCACCTCACTTCCTGTTGACTCCCTCCGTTTGTAACCTGGGGACCGCCTGTATCTGATTTGTCCACTGCAATCCCACTATAAGTCTAAGTCGCAAATCGCTGCCATTACTAGTAAACAAAAAAGATTTTAAAAATTCCATCAAAATATCCCCTAGTTCTTTTTCTTATGAAATACTCCTACCCATTATTTTCTAATGTTTACTTTTGTTTTTTTTTGTTTTGTTTTTTTTATTTTTATTGGCACTTTACATTATACAACTGTGACACATGTATGGTATGTTTGTCATAATCCAAGGATATAAAGCCCCCATTCACACTGGGGCAACGCTACTTCGCACCGCGACCTCCGAGGTTTGAAGATCGATCGATCGAAAAGGTTTGAAGATCGATCGATCAATCAAAAAGGTTTGAATATCGATCAAAAAGGTTTGAATATCGATCGATCAATCGAAAAGGTTTGAAGATCGATCGATCAATTGAAAAGGTTTGAAGACCGATCGTTCGAAAAGGTTTGAAGATCGATCGTTCGAAAAGGTTTGAAGATCGATCGTTCAATAGAAAAGGTCTGAAGATCGATCAATCGAAAAGGTTTGAAGACCGATCGATCGAAAAGGTTTGAAGACCGATCGATCGATTGAAAAGGTTTGAAGATCGATCGATCGATTGAAAAGGTTTGAAGATCGATCGATCGATTGAAAAGGTTTGAAGATCGATCGATCGAAAAGGTTTGAAGATCGATCGATAGATAGATAGATTAGATGAGTTTGAATGAGTTTACATTGATTAGCATCAAAGCTTGATTGAGTCTAATGGGATTTGGAGCTTGGGTCATCTAAACATCCTGTCAATGAAAGTCTATGGGCATTTTTTGGGTTTTTAATTTTAATTTTTAGGAAAACCGTAACTCAAACCAGTCTGAAAAGATATAGCACACCGAGTCAGAACAGTATGAAGGTCTGTGCCGAGTTTGGAGTATGTAGCTTGAACGGTCTAGGAGGAGATAGTGTCCAAAAATTTACCGGCCAGAAAAATAATAATAAGAAGAAGAATAATAATAAGTTTAAATACAATATCAGTAAGTTGGCTGTTCCAAGCCAACTTAATAATAAAAATATCCCATAGTTTGTAGACGTGATAACTTTTACGCAAACCAATCATTATACGCTTATTGGGATTTTTTTTTTTTTTACCAAAAATATGTATCAGAATACAAATTGGCCTAAAATGATAAAAAAAAAAAAAAAAAATATTTTTATATTTTTTGTTGGATATGTTTTATAGCAGAAAATAAAAAAATATATATTTTTCAAAAATTGTTGGTCTTTTTTGGATTATAGCGCAAAAAATAAAAACTGCAGAGGTGTCCAAATACCACCAAAAGAAAGCTCTAATAGTGGGGAAAAAAATACATCAATTTTATTTGTGTACAGTGTCGCACGACCGCGCAATTGCCAGTTAGGCACCTTTCACACTTGTGTGACTTCAAAGTCGCGCAATTTTATCGCGATTTTGACTGGGCTTGAATGTCTTTGGCCTTAAAACGCTTCAAAATCGTGCCAAAGTTGTGCAGGGACTACTTTGAAGTCGGTGCGACGTCAAGTCGCACAGATATAAACGGTACTCATTGGAAATCATGGAGAACGACTTGTCATGCGATTTTGCAGTCCCAAATCGCATGACAAGTCGCACTAGTGTGAAAGGGGCCTTAACCGCTTGCCGACCGCCGCACAACTATTTACTGCGGCGGTCAGCCCCTCACTGGCCTGTGAGGCTCTGGGGAGCGAGCGCGCGCCGCCGGAGGCGCGCTCCCGATCACTCGCGATCGTCGGTGGAGAGGGAGAAAGGCAGGCGGCTAATGTAAACAAGCCGCCTGTCATTCTCCCATGTGTAGGAATGGTGATAATACGGTTCTACTATGTAGGACCGTTGATCACTGTTCCTACACCTCAAGCCACAGCCAATCACAGTTAGAATCACGCCCCTAGGGACACACATAACCCCTCCCTCTCAAAAAAAGTTAACCCCTTCACTGCCAGTGTAATTTTACAGTATCAGTGCATATGTATAGCACTGATTACTGTAGTAATGTCACTGGTACCCCCAAAAGTGTCAAAAATGTCAGTCAAGGGTCTGATCTGTCCGCCCCAATGTCGCAGTACTGGAGGAAAAAAAAAAAAAAAAAATCGCAGATCACCGCCATTACGCGTTAAAAAAAAAACAACAACAATAATCTTTCCCTTTGTTAGTAAACGCGATAACTTTTGCGCAAACCAATCAAAATACGCTTTTTGCGATTTTTTTTACCAAACATAGGTAGCATAAAACAAATTGGCCGAAAATGTTAAAAAATTTTGATTTTTACATTTTTTTGGGGGGGAATTTCATATAAAAAAATGTGAAAAATATTGTTATTTTTGCAAAATTTACGCTCTTTTTTTGTTTATAGCGCAAAAAGTAACAATCGCACAGGTGATCAAATACCACCAAAAGAAAGCTCTGTTTGTGGGAAAAAAGGGACGTCAAATTCGTTTAGGTACAGCGTCGCACGACCGCGCAATTGTCTGTTAAAGTCACGCAGTGCCGAATCACAAAATAGGCCCTGGTCAGGAAGGGGGTAAAATCTTCCGGGGCTTAAGTGGTTAAAGTAACGCAGTGCCGTATCGCAAAAAATGGCCTGGTCATGAACCTTCTGGAGGTAAACAAAAGTATTTTCTTTCCTAAAAAGTTCTATAATCCCCAAAAAAACTCCTTTTCCCAAAAACGCCCTCTTATGTGATCTGCAACGTTCCATCAGCCCCCCTCGGGGTGAATAGAGGAGTCTTACCATAATATTCCGACTCCTTATTACTAGGTGAGTCATACAAGGCTTTCTCCAACAGTCTCAGTCTGTGGGACGTCTTCCAGGGACGCTCCTTATATCCTCACACCGGTGACTTTATCTCCTCTCCACCGGATTGGTTTTATATATTATACCCTTCATAGAGCGCCCCCCTTCTGTGATATCCCCTCCCCCGATCAGATGCTGGCACCATGCAGGTGAACATGTGACAACCTCCCAGCAATGACCGCATCTTCCAGTAAAGATCCGAGTGTCTGAGCCACAAGAGATCATAGAAAGGAAACTTCTTACTCCTGCTGGATTATTATCTGTCCCAATCATATCTTTGTACCTGACCCGGAGGAGGGGCCGGAGTGCTGACACCATCACAATCCAATCACAGCCTTATTATCAGTCTTAGGTCAACTAAGGCTTAAAGCTGAAGGTTTAATCTGCTTCTATTGCACCTTCTATAGTTCCTCCTCCCCCCTCATCAACATAATTAAATATTTAAAAGCGGTTTTCTCTACATATCTTATTTTGGAACCAGTGATGTCATATGCAACATGCCTGGTGGGAGGGGCCAGCAGGCACCATGGCACCCTGTCTCAGTACCCCCCCCAGTCCTGATGCAAGCAGTGGGCCGGCTCCTGAGAGGAGGAGTTTTGAAAATATCAAGATGCTTTGATAGGTGGATATCAGTCTGGAGGAGTGGGTGTTGCTAGGAAGGCTGTATTTGCATACAGACCCCCCCCCCCCCCCAAATAATGCAGAGCCTCCATGATTAAAAGGACTGAGATCCAATGAATGAAAGAGGAGGGCCAGGAACTGTCAGGCTGGGGAGAAAAGGCTTTCATGGGTGTCCAACCTGCAGCTCTCCAGCTGTTTTGGAACTACAGGACCCATAAGGCATTGCAAGAAAAGTTCCATGAGGCATTGCGAGACTGACAGTTGCATGCATGACTCCCAAAGGCAGAGGCATGATGGGACTTGTAGTTCCACAACAGCTGGAGGGCCGCAGGTTGGACACCCATGGGCTAGATCAGGGATCCTCAAACGACGGCCCTCCAGCTGTTGTGGAACTACACGTCCCATAAGGCATTGGAAAACTCTGATATTCACAGACATGACTAGGCATGATGGGAATTGTAGTTCCTGAACAACTGGAGGGCCGTAGTTTGAAGACCCCTGGGCTAGATGATGCTAAATGTCCTGCAGCCAGGACATGAGGTCAGCTCTGACTTGCTGTATTGAGGTCTAGTGGGATAAGCTCCTGATCATTTGACTGCTAAGAGAGCCAATCACAGTGGTCACATGATACAGAAGGAAGGCATTGATGGGTTAAAATTAGGGGTGCACCGATATATTGGCCACTGAAAATTATCGGTTAAAATAGGGCTATCGGCTCTCCTACCCTCACACAGAGACCGCGTGTGCGGAAGAAGAGCCCAATCTGTGAGGGGTGCAGTGACAGTGGTACACAGTGCCCTGATTGTCAGTGCAGATTATCCATGCCCATCAGTGCAACCTCACATGTTCCCATCACTACAGCTTATCGGCGCCCCCTCACAGGCACCGCTTATCAGTGCCGCCTCATCAGAAACGCTTATCAGTGACGTCTCATCAGAAATGCTTATTAGTGCCCCCACATCACCATTTCTTATCAGTGCCATCTCATCAGCACCACTTATCAGTGCCACCTCATCAGCACCACTTATCAGTGCCATCTCATCAGCATTGCTTATCAGTGCCGCCTCATCAGCACCACTTATCAGTGCCATCTCATCAGCATTGCTTATCAGTGCCGCCTCATCAGCACCATTCATCAGTGCCATCTCATCAGCATTGCTTATCAGTGCCGCCTCATCAGCACCACTTATCAGTGCCACCTCATCAGCACCCCTTATCAGTGCCATCTCATCAGCACCACTTATCAGTGCCATCTCATCAGCATTGCTTATCAGTGCCGCCTCATCAGCACCCAACAGTGCCGCCTTATCAGAAACGCTTATTAGTGCCACCACATCACCATTTCTTATCAGTGCCCCCTCATCAGCACTGCTTATCAGTGCCACCCCATCAGTGCTGCTTATCAGAGCTGCCTCATCAGCGCCGCCTCATCAGGGCCCATCAGTACCACCCATCAGTACAGCTTATCAGTGCCACCTCATTAGCACCCATCAGTGCCGCCTAATCAGTGTCTATTAGTGCAGCTTATCAGAGCCCATCAGTGCCATCTCATGAGCACCCATCAGTACAGCTTATCAGCACCCATCAGTGCCATCTCATCAGCACAGCTCATCAGTGCCCATTGGTGCAGCCTCATCAGAACCCATCAGTGCAGCTTCATCAATGCCCTGATTATCAGTGCTGTCTCATCAGTGCCCAACAGTACAGCTTATCAGTGCCACCTCCTCAGCACTCATCAGTGCAGCCTCATCAACGTCAATCAGCACAGCTTATTAGTACCACCTCATCAGCACCCATCAGTGCCGTCTCTTAGCGTCCATCAGTGCAGCTTATCAGTGCCCCATAATCAATTCCCTGATTATCAGTGCCCATCAGTAAAGCATATTAACGCAGACTCATCAATGCTTTATCAGTGCTGCATATCAGCACCCATCAGTGCAGCTTCACCAGCGCCCTGATTATTAGTGCCACCTCATCAGTGCCCACCAGTGAAAGAGAACATATACCTTTTTTCAAACTTTTCTAACAAACTAAAAAAACATTTTTGTTCCCAAAAGTTTCAGTCTTTTTATTTAGCTAAAAATCCAGCGATGATTAAATACCACCGAAAGAAAGCTCTGCAGGTCTCCAAAAAAAAAAAAAAAAAAAAAAAAAAAAATGAAAAGATTGTTGCTCAAAGAAGAGTTTTGACCCCATAAGCCTTCAGTGGGAGTGCCTAAAAAACGTGTTTTTGGAATTTTTTTGTCTAGTAATTAGTGAAGAATGATAACATGGAAAAAAAAAAAAAAAGGAGCACTCAGGCCGGAAATGTGCGCAAAAACATCTGTACAAAAAAAGAAGAATGCTCAGGCCCGAAATGTGCGCAAAAAAAAAAAAAAAGAAGGCCAAAAAAGGAGCAAAGCCCTCCGGTGTAACTGAGGCCTCTCGGGGCGTTTTACTGCGACAGATCCGTTTGCGGCTGCGGCGTCCTTTATGGCCGGCTCACATCACTTGCGTGTGTTCTTCCCGCACCGCGCTCTGCGGACGCACGCAGATGACGTACATTTGTAATGGCACCCCCTCACACATCTAACAAAATTCAGGCGCTTTTTCGGGCCACCTAACGCAGTACCGCACGGTTTGGTGCGGCGTGATTTGAAAGTTTGCGCCTGCCGTACTTTTTGTGCATTTGGCAGCCCATTGAAATGAATAGGGTGCTGGGAACGCATGCGCTTTTTATGGCGTGGGCTGGCCCTTGCGTCGAGGCGCCCTAACACACGTAAACGCATCTTAACGCGCCTATCCAGAGGCGTTTGCGCCGATTTCCATTCAGAACACAAAGCTGTTTATCCGGGATCTCTGCGGGTTCTGATGGATGGGGTGCAGTGCAAGAATATGTTTGGACACCCCCCTTCTCATTGATCTGACAGGTCCACTTTATTATTGATACTTCACCCCCCCACTGGGGAGACTACAACACCCAGCCAGCTCACACAGAAGGGCACACTGGGTCTTATTGTCCCCACCCTGCCAGCCATGCACTGGCACTACCCCACCCAGTACCCAGGTCACATGACCACCCCCTGCCACCCACCTGCTCTTTCTCCTTATGGCATGATGGCACGGGACCTCCTGAGTGACGTCACCCGCCTGCCAGTGACGTCACCCGAAGCCCCCCCAACCTCGCCGCCACCGCCTGTTTGTTGCCGTCCTGTTGCCTGGATCTTAGGCAGCGCCTGGCGGCCCCGGAAGCGGAAGGACGGAGTCAGATGGGGGGCGCGGATGGGAGTTTTCCGTACAGTAACATGGCGGACGCTTCACTGTGCGGGAGCGTCCATTCCGTACAGGCCGCTCTGCTGTCATCGAGGCAGAGAGGGCGGTGCCTGGTTACCATGGAAATATGCAAGGCCCGAAAATGGCCTGTGTACACGGAAGTGACGTCAGCGCAGGCAGAGAGCGCGGCTTGGTTTAAAGTGGTGATGGTGAGGAAGATGAGGAGGGGGATGGAGGGAGGAGGAGGAAGATGAGGAGGGAGGAGGAGGAAGATGAGGAGGGGGATGGAGGGAGGAGGAGGAAGATGAGGAGGAGGAAGATGATGAGGAGGGGGATGGAGGGAGGAGGAGGAAGATGAGGAGGGGGATGGAGGGAGGAGGAGGAAGATGAGGAGGGGGGAGGAGGAAGATGAGGAGGGGGATGAAGGGAGGAGGAAGATGAGGGAGGGGGATGGAGGGAGGAGGATGAAGATGAGGAGGGGGATGGAGGGAGGAGGAGGAGGAAGGGGAGGGGGATGGAGGGAGGAGGAGGAAGATGAGGAGGAGGATTAAGGGAGGAGGAAGATGAGGAGGGGGATGGAGGGAGGAGGAGGAGGAAGATGAGGAGGGGGATGGAGGGAGGAGGAGGAAGATGAGGAGGGGGATGGAGGGAGGAGGAGGAAGATGAGGAGGAGGATGAAGGGAGGAGGAAGATGAGGAGGGGGATGGAGGGAGGAGGAGGAAGATGAGGAGGGGGATGGAGGGAGGAGGGGGATGGAGGGAGGAGGAGAGGAAGATGAGGAGGGGGATGGAGGGAGGAGGAGGAGGAAGATGAGGAGGGGGATGGAGGGAGGAGGAGGAAGATGAGGAGGGGGATGGAGGGAGGAGGAAGATGAGGAGGGGGATGGAGGGAGGAGGAGGAAGATGAGGAGGGGGATGGAGGGAGGAGGATGAAGATGAGGAGGGGGATGAAGGGAGGAGGAAGATGAGGAGGGGGATGGAGAGAGGAGGAGGAAGATGAGGAGGAGGATGAAGGGAGAGGAAGATGAGGAGGGGGATGGAGGGAGGAGGAGGAGGAAGATGAGGAGGGGGATGGAGGGAGGAGGAGGAAGATGAGGAGGGGGATGGAGGGAGGAGGATGAAGATGAGGAGGGGGATGAAGGGAGGAGGAAGATGAGGAGGGGGGTGGAGGGAGGAGGAGAAAATGAGGAGGGGGATGGAGAGAGGAGGAGGAAGATGAGGAGGAGGATGAAGGGAGGAGGGAAGACGGGAGGGGGATGGGGGAGGAGGAGGAAGATGAGGAGGGGGATGGAGGAGGAGGAGGAGGAAGATGAGGAGGGGATGGAGGGAGGAGGAGGAAGATGAGGAGGGGGATGGAGGGAGGAGGAAGATGAGGAGGGGGATGGAGGGAGGAGGAGGAAGATGAGGAGGGGGATGGAGGGAGGAGGAGGAAGATGAGGAGGGGGATGGAGGGAGGAGGAGGAAGATGAGGAGGGGGATGGAGGGAGGAGGATGAAGATGAGGAGGGGGATGAAGGGAGGAGGAAGATGAGGAGGGGGGTGGAGGGAGGAGGAGGAAAATGAGGAGGGGGATGGAGAGAGGAGGAGGAAGATGAGGAGGAGGATGAAGGGAGGAGGAAGATGAGGAGGGGGATGGAGGGAGGAGGAGGGGAAGATGAGGAGGGGGATGGAGGGAGGAGGAGGAAGATGAGGAGGGGGATGGAGGGAGGAGGATGAAGATGAGGAGGGGGATGAAGGGAGGAGGAAGATGAGGAGGGGGGTGGAGGAGGAGGAGGAAAATGAGGAGGGGGGATGGAGGATGAGGAGGAGGATGAAGGGAGGAGGAAGATGAGGTGGGGGATGGAGGGAGGAGGAGGAAGATGAGGAGGGGGATGGAGGGAGGAGGAGGGAGGAAGATGAGGAGGGGGATGGAGGGAGGAGGAGGAAGATGAGGAGGGGGATGGAGGGAGGAGGAAGATGAGGAGGGGGATGGAGGGAGGAGGAGGACGATGAGGAGGGGGATGGAGGGAGGAGGAGGAGATGAGGAGGGGGATGGCTGGGGGAGGATGCAGATGAGGAGGGGGAGAAGGGAGGAGGAAGATGAGGAGGGGGGTGGAGGGAGGAGGAGGAAAATGAGGAGGGGGATGGAGAGAGGAGGAGGAAGATGAGGAGGAGGATGAAGGGAGGAGGAAGATGAGGAGGGGGATGGAGGGAGGAGGAGGAGGAAGATGAGGAGGGGGATGGGAGGGAGGAGGAGGAAGATGAGGGAGGGGGATGGAGGAGGAGGATGAAGATGAGGAGGGGGATGAAGGGAGGAGGAAGATGAGGAGGGGGGTGGAGGGAGGAGGAGGAAAATGAGGAGGGGGATGGAGAGAGGAGGAGGAAGATGAGGAGGAGGATGAAGGGGAGGAGGAAGATGAGGAGGGGGATGGAGGGAGGAGGAGGAGGAAGATGAGGAGGGGGATGGAGGGAGGAGGAGGAAGATGAGGAGGGGGATGGAGGGAGGAGGATGAAGATGAGGAGGGGGATGAAGGGAGGAGGAAGATGAGGAGGGGGGTGGAGGGAGGAGGAGGAAAATGAGGAGGGGGAGGAGAGAGGAGGAGGAGATGAGGAGGAGGATGAAGGGGAGGAGGAAGATGAGGAGGGGGATGGAGGGAGGAGGAGGAAGATGAGGAGGGGGGAGGAGGAGGAAGATGAGGAGGGGGATGGAGGGAGGAGGAGGAAGATGAGGAGGGGGATGGAGGGAGGGAGGGATGAGGAGGGGGATGGAGGGAGGAGGAGGAAGATGAGGAGGGGGATGGAGGGAGGAGGAGGAAGATGAGGAGGGGGATGGAGGGAGGAGGAGGAAGATGAGGAGGGGGATGGAGGGAGGAGGATGAAGATGAGGAGGGGGATGAAGGAGGAGGAAGATGAGGAGGGGGGTGGAGGAAAATGAGGAGGGGGATGGAGAGAGGAGGAGGAAGATGAGGAGGAGGATGAAGGGAGGAGGAAGATGAGGAGGGGATGGAGGGAGGAGGAGGAGGAAGATGAGGAGGGGGATGGAGGGAGGAGGAAGATGAGGAGGGGGGATGGAGGGAGGAGGATGAAGATGAGGAGGGGGATGAAGGGAGGAGGAAGATGAGGAGGGGGGTGGAGGGAGGAGGAGGAAAATGAGGAGGGGATGGAGAGAGGAGGAGGAAGATGAGGAGGAGGATGAAGGGAGGAGGAAGATGAGGAGGGGGATGGAGGGAGGAGGAGGAAGATGAGGAGGGGGATGGAGGGAGGAGGAGGAGGAAGATGAGGAGGGGGATGGAGGGAGGAGGAGGAAGATGAGGAGGGGGATGGAGGGAGGAGGAAGATGAGGAGGGGGATGGAGGGAGGAGGAGGAAGATGAGGAGGGGATGGAGAGGAGGAGGAGGAAGATGAGGAGGGGGATGGAGGGAGGAGGAGGAAGATGAGGAGGGGGATGGAGGGAGGAGGATGAAGATGAGGAGGGATGAAGGGAGGAGGAAGATGAGGAGGGGGGTGGAGGGAGGAGGAGGAAAATGAGGAGGGGGATGGAGAGAGGAGGAGGAAGATGAGGAGGAGGATGAAGGGAGGAGGAAGATGAGGAGGGGGATGGAGGGAGGAGGAGGAGGAGGAAGATGAGGAGGGGGATGGAGGGAGGAGGAGGAAGATGAGGAGGGGGATGGAGGGAGGAGGATGAAGATGAGGAGGGGGATGAAGGGAGGAGGAAGATGAGGAGGGGGGTGGAGGGAGGAGGAGGAAAATGAGGAGGGGGATGGAGAGAGGAGGAGGAAGATGAGGAGGAGGATGAAGGGAGGAGGAAGATGAGGAGGGGGATGGAGGGAGGAGGAGGAAGATGAGGAGGGGGATGGAGGGAGGAGGAAGATGAGGAGGGGGATGGAGGGAGGAGGAGGAAGATGAGGAGGGGGATGGAGGGAGGAGGAAGATGAGGAGGGGGATGGAGGGAGGAGGAGGAAGATGAGGAGGGGGATGGAGGGAGGAGGAGGAAGATGAGGAGGGGGATGGAGGGAGGAGGAGGAAGATGAGGAGGGGGATGGAGGGAGGAGGAGGAAGATGAGGAGGGGGATGGAGGGAGGAGGAGGAAGATGAGGAGGGGGATGGAGGGAGGAGGAGGAAGATGAGGAGGGGGATGGAGTGTATTTTCTCCTCTCCCATAGTCCCTGGTGTCAGTCCCATCCATAGATGTGTAGAGGTGAGTGTGACACATACAATGTATACAGTGAGCTGTCCCCTCCCCCATACTGCCCATACACCATGGCTGACATAGAAGAAGAATGGAGGCCAGGATCTTGCTGCTGTGTGTCAGCGATGTGCGCAAAATCGCACAATTTCCCAACGCGCATAGAAACGCTCTGCCCTGTAACCGACATTCGTTGTTAACCACTTCAGCCCCAGAAGATTTACCCCCCTTCATGACCAGGCCATTTTTTTTTTTTTTTTTTGCGATAGGGCACAGCGTTACTTTAACCACTTAATCTCCCAAAGATTTTAACCAATTCCTGACCAGGCCCTATTTTGCGATTCGGCACTGCATGACTTTAACGGACAATTGCGCGGTCGTGCGACGCTGTAACCAAATAAAATTGACGTCCTTTTTTTCCCCACAAACAGAGCTTTCTTTTGGTGGTATTTGATCACCTGTGTGATTTTTTTACTTTTTGCGCTATAAACAAAAAAAGAGCGACAATTTTGAAAAAATAACAATATTTTTCACATTTTTTTATATGAAATTCCCCCCAAAAAAATGTAAAAATCAAAATTTTTTAACATTTTAGGCCAATTTGTTTTCTGCTACCTATGTTTGGTAAAAAAAAAATCGCAATAAGCGTATTTTGATTGTTTTGCGCAAAAGTTATCGCGTTTACTAACAAAGGGAAAGATTTATGTCATTTTTGGTAGGGATGCACCGAAATGAAAATTTTAGGCCGAAAACCGAAAATGACTTTTTCCCCCAAAAAAATGTAAATTAGATAGAATAGGGGCATACGCCAAAAACAGGCAGCGACGTACACCTGTCGCTGTCACCCTGTCACAGTATATGTAACAAAACAAGAGCGACGATTTTGAAAAAAAAAAAAAAGCAGTATTTCTCACTTTCTGCTATATAACAGTCCCAATAAAAAAAAATTAAAAATCAAATTTTTTCATCATTTTTGGTCAATTGTTATTTTGGTAAAATATATCTCAATAAGTGTATTTTGATTGGTTTGCGCAAAAATTATCGCATCTACAAACTAAGGGAAAGATTTGTCATTTTTATTTATTTTTTATTTTTTTTTACTAGTAATGGCGGCGATCTGCGATTTTTAGCGGGACTGCGACATTGCGGCGCACAGATCGGACCCCCTAACCGACATTTTTGACACTTTTGGGGGGGGACCCGTGACATTACTACAGTAATCAGTGCTATAACTAAGCTCCATTTCATGCTGAAAAAATCCAAATCTGTTATGTATCCAAACTAGAAAATGATCTTTGGATACATTTTTACTCCAAAAGCATTTTATTAAAATTAATTTGATAAAAAATGTAAAAAATCTTCCTCCCTCCAACACTTTGAATAAGCTCTGTAATTTACTGTTACTACTTTAATTTGTTGATGTAGCAATAAGCGTGCTACGCTTGTATTCGATGTATGTTATTTACTTATTTTGAATAAAATAAAAAAATTTATTGGAAAAAAAAATGTAAAAATTCCTATTTAAATAAACAGGAAAAAAAAAAAATCAGATTTTTAAAAAAAATATCATTGATTTTTATCCACCCTGCCGGCAACTCAAACCACTTAAAGGGCTGGGAGGCGCCGGCATAAAAAGGTTAAAAATGATAGAACATTACATTTCAATGTGAATTCTGCATAGTGTCCCGGCCTGCCGATGATAGAAAATCACAGCTGCTGAAGGAGAAGTTCTGGGACCCCGTGGGTGAAGGGAGAAAGTGATGTCAGCTTAGGGGCAGACCGACCGCCTCTACATCACTTCCGCTCTTTACCCACGGGGTCCCTGAACTTCTCCTCCAGCAGCCCCGATTTTCTATCATCGGCAGGACGGGGACACTATGCAGATTTTTTATTTGAGCCGTACTCTGAGTTTTAATAATTTCAGTAAACTGCCCACTAGTTGGCGCTTTTTCCTTTTTTACACACACACCACGTGGTGGGGGAAATTGCATGCGATTCAGACAGGAATCTCACTGCTCTCCTGTACAAATCACGTGATTCTTTGCAGTGCGAATTTTGTGTCCATTTATTTTTTATTGATGCAAATCGCACCGCAAAGTATTGGTACTCACTATTTGTGAGTACTGGACCAAGTATCAGTACTCCTACTCCCCAATAAAAATAAAACGGTATCGGTGTGAACCTGGTCTTAGGGGGGTTTGTACCATGTTTTTGTGGTAATGTGTGTTACAGTCATGCATGTTAACCACTTAAGCCCCGGAGGATTTGGCTGCTAAACGACCAGGGGGTATTTTGCGATTCGGCACTGCGTGACTTTAACGGACAATTGCGCGGTCGTGCGACGCTGTACCTAAACGAATTTGGCGTCCTTTTTTTTCCCACAAACAGAGCTTTCTTTTGGCGGTATTTGATCACCTGTGCGATTTTTTGATCACGCGCTATAAACAAAAAAAGAGCGTAAATTTTGCAAAAATAACAATATTTTTCCCTTTTTTTTATATGAAATTCCCCCCCAAAAAAATGTAAAAATCAAAATTTTTTAACATTTTCGGCCAATTTGTTTTATGCTACCTATGTTTGGTAAAAAAAAAAATCGCAAAAAGCGTATTTTGATTGGTTTGCGCAAAAGTTATTGCGTTTACTAACAAAGGGAAAGATTTTTGTCATTTTTGTTGTTTTTTTTTTTAACGCGTAATGGCGGCGATCTGCGATTTTTTTTTTTTGCGGTACTGCGACATTGCGGCGGACAGATCGGACCCTTGACTGACATTTTTGACACTTTTGGGGTTACCAGTGACATTTCTACAGTAATCAGTGCTATACATATGCACTGTTACTGTAAAAATACACTGGTAGTGAAGGGGTTAACTTTATTTGAGAGGGAGGGGCTGTGTGTGTCCCTAGGGGCGTGATTCTTACTGTGATTGGCTGTGGCTTCAACTGTATGCAGAGTGATCAACGGATCTACATAGTAGATCCATATGATCATCTCTCATACAGAGGGGAGAATGACAGGCAGCTTGTTTACACAAGCTGCCTGATTTTCTCCCTCTCCCCCGCCGATCGCAGAGTGGCCGGCGGACATCGGGTCCGCCGGTCACACGCGCGGGGGGGTCCGTGACCACGCGGGAGCGGGAGCGCGCCCCCGGCGGCGCGCGCTCGCTCCCTAGACCCTCACAAGCTAGTGACGTAGCCCTACGTCACTTTGCCTGTGAGGGGCTGACCGCCGACGTAGATAGTCGTGCGGCGGTCGGCAAGTGGTTAAGGAGGGCCGCCACCCTTCACTTTCTTGTATTCTACTCCTACCCCCATCCTTCCTTCCGCTTCCCAAAATTTGAATTTTTTTTTTTAAATTTCCTTTTGATCAGGAACACATTCTTACTGGATCCTTGCCCAGGTGACCATGCTGTATTAGCCTCCCATATGCACTGCAGAGTACTTTGAGGTCTCCTGGGATGCATGGTCTAAATATCTCGGGAGGTCCGGGGGTTCTCCACATAAGTGATGAGTTTTGTTCGGTCTGAACTGGAAATAACCTGTTGGTGAGGACCAATCTGATTCTGGTAGAAGATTCCACCATCTTGCTGCTGCATGTACCCAAAGGCGTGGGGATGTACATGACATCATTGACCTAATATGGCCATCATTGATGAGCTTGGGTAGGTCCAAACCCACCAGAGCTATCCTACCAGTAAGCTGTCAAAGCCAGATAGCCAGTCAAGGAGCGGTGGAGGTATTCCCCACCCCCACAGCTGCACAAATTCATGCTCCTTGTTTATGGGTGGAGTATGTCACCGGCGCACCATGTATCTGTGGTGTGCTGGTGACATACTTTCACTCTGATGTCTTTGATTTCCAGCTGGTGGTCACCACATCTCCCATCTACACATACAGCCATTTTGCAGGAACGTGTGCATTAGGAATAACGTATTTGTGTATGGGTGGGGTACACCTCCACCACCTATGATTGGCTGTTTATTTTGACAACTTCCTGGTTGAATAGCTCAGGTGGGTGTGGACTCCATACCTGAGCTCATTCCTAGGGACCATATTAAAGCTCTACCATTGCATTTGTTTACGTCGTTCTGCTCCCGAAGGTGCACAGTACATGTAGTACTTTACCCCATCTTTCTAGGGGCTTCCCAAGTGTAGTTATGAGTTTGTACTTGTTCCCATTTCCTCCCTCCAACAACAGCTAGGAAGGAGACGGACCAATCACAACGGCAGATTCTCATCTCTGAGCACTTTACTGGGACAAGCTGTGGCAGGAGGAAAGCAAAGAGGCATGGTATTTTGCAACACTCGTCTAGATGAGTATAATGTCTTTGCACCACCGCCTCACCCTCCTGCAGCCTTGGACACCCCACATGTACCAGGAAACTGCAGGACCACTCATAGAGGGCTGTGAGAGTTTCCGCAAGAGTTCCTGAAGAAACCACAGCCAGCCCATGTTGCTAGGGGCTTCCCAAGTGTAGTTATGAATTCCAACCTGTTTCCATCCTCTCCCTCTGCGGCCAGTCCAACAACAGCTAGGAAGGAGACGGATCTATCACAATGGGTTTTTTTCAAGGGGTCCTCTGTGTTGAGGGAGGCTGCCCTAAAGTAAAACCATTCCTTTTTTTTTTACCCTAATTTAGGTGTAACCTAAACCTTGGTATGGTGGAATTGGTCTTTAAAGACATGTCCTGTCTGATGCTTCCTGGGTGTTCAATGGCTTATCTGCTATGATAGGATTTGGGTATCCTAAGTATGTTGCATTGATTGGTGGAGTAGATATGTCATATAGCTTTATCTCATGCAGGTTACTCTGGAAGATTCCTACACAACTAATTGGTCTTGATTCAGCGCTCCTCCAGTCGTTCTTCTGCCATCATTGGGTATTCAGGGTCTTCTACAGTTCCCCAAAGAGGCATCAGAACCCATCCATGTGAATCAGTACAAGGGACAGACTGTGGCGGTGGACACCTACTGCTGGCTTCATAAAGGAGCTTTCGCCTGTGCGGAGAAGCTGGCTAAAGGAGAGCCGACTGACCAGTAAGTTCATGCTGTGCTTTTGGTTAAAAGTTAAAACTGCACTCCAGACGGATATAAAAGACACCAAAATAATGCAACTCTTTATTAATACTTTTCAATGCAAATACCTGAATTTAACCAGGCCATTTTTTGCGATTCGGCATTCGGCGTTACTTTAACGGAAAATTGCGCAGTCGTGTGACGCTGTACCAAAATAACATTGATGTCATTTTTTTCCCCACAAATAGAGCTTTCTTTTGGTGCTATCTGATCACTTCTGCAATTTTTTTTTTTTTTGCGCTGTAAGCAAAAAGAGCGACATTTCTAAAAAACAAGGAATATTTTTCACATTCTGCTATATAACATTCCCCAAAAAATTTTAAAAATTAAAATTTTTAATCCTTTTAGGCCGATTTGTATTCTGCTGCATATTTTTGCTAAAAAAAAATAAATAAATCGCAATAAGCATATTTTGATTGGTTTGCGCAAAAGTTATCGCGTGTAAAAGCTAGGGGAAAGATATTTGTCATTTTTATTTATTTTTTTACTAGTAATGGCAGTGATTGTCGATTTATTTTTAGCGGGACTGCGACATTGCCGCAGTCCGATCGGACCCCTAACTGACGTTTTTGACACTTGTGGGGGGACCAGTGACATTACTACAGTAATCAGTGCTAAAAATATGCGCTGTTACTGTAATAAGGACACTGGCAGGAAAGGGGTTATCCCTATGGGTGATCAAAGGGTTAGGTGTGAGCCTAGGGGAGTGATTACTAACTGTATGGGGGTGTGGCTTGTGAAATAACCACAGAGACCTGTGGTCCTATATAGAAGGGTCACAAGAGCTCTGTGATCATTCCAGAGAGAACAACGGTCAGCTGTGTTTACTTTCTCTCAGCGGTCCAGCACCATGTGCGTGACAGACGTAGGGCTATGGCGGTTCACGCAGGAGAGCCAGCCTGCTGCAGTAAATGTGCGGCTGGCGGTCTTAAAGGTGTTAGGTAGAATTCAAGCCTCAACCTGAGTAGTCTTTAAAAAAAAAAAAATGTCTCCTCCACCCTCCTTACACTTATGCTAAGTAATGTAAAAAGATATTCTGTATCTAATGAACTATTCTCAGCCCGCTCTGGTCATGTAATCCCTTGTATCAGTCAAAGGCTGCTGCAGGGGAGAGTAGAGAGTGCTTGATGACTGGGGATGCCTGTAAACAGTGACGTCACCCCTAGGCTCCCATGCCCGTCGTTCACTTGAATAGGTTCTGCTTGGTGTACGCTGCAAAACGCCACAAGGGATATAATTCCTGCCACAAAGTACAGTGCCACGGCATGCGTACACTCCCAGCTGCTACCTAAGCAGGGCATTAAAAACGTGGCTTAACTGCAGCCTTTAATCCCCCCCCCCCCCCCCCCATTTGCAAGTGTAAATAAGCCCTTATGTGTTAAATTTCTATCTCTGTTTTGGCATCCAAATATCCTATTCTTGCAATACGATTGTGCGCACAGCACGATGAGGAAACTGCAATTTCAATGTGTGCAAAACAAAAAAAAACAAAAAGAAAAAAACGACATTTTTTCCTGGGGTTGGCTTGAATGTGTCGGGGTACTCAGGCAGCACCTGGAGTGTCTGCAGTTGAGAGTTTTGATTGGCACACACCCCGAATCTGCTGCTGTTGCAATTCATTTGCAATCATTGGAAACTGCTTGCTGTTGATTTTCCTTTCCTAGGTTGTTTTTTTTTTGCCTGCAGTGTTTTTGATCTATTCTGCATCCAATCTTCCAATCAGTGATGCCGCTTTCGTTCCAGGTATGTGACCTATTGCATGAAGTTTGTGCACATGCTTTTGTCTAGTGATCGACCGATATCTATTTTTGTTGCTGACACCGATACCGATATTTTGGCCATTGAATATCTGTATCGGTCGATATTGGCCAATATTTTTGTACATTTAATTTATTTTTTATTTTTTTATTACTTGACAGTAGGGCTGAATGATAGTCGATGTGATATCAACTATCGTTCTGCGGGCGTGGGCGATATTCATGTCGCCGAAGACACGATATTGTGCAGGCAGCCGACACAAACAAGTTTCCCCTTGCTTTCGGCTGTGATCGGAACTCCGCCCCTCCAGCCCGATGCAATCCAGCCCTCCCAGCTCTGCCTCTAGTCTCCAGCCGACCATTACTCCACCCATTGTCTCTCCTGGCTACATCAGGGGCGGGCACGGGGGCGGGATCAGGCTGTAATGTGTAATAAATAGAGTCAATGGAGAGACAATGGGCGGAGTAATGGTCGGCTGGAGACTAGAGGCAGAGCTGGGATCACAGCCGAAAGCAAGGGGAAACTCGTCTCCGGTGAGGGAGGGGGAGCGCTGTGTCAGGTGTAGTACCGGTGATGAGAGGACGGTGACGGGGATCCTCCGGTGTCCGCTATGGAGTTCGCAGAGCTGATCAAAACCCCCCCGGGTGGACAAGGTGGTCATGTACCGACCCTTGAATAAAAGGTAGGGTGTTGGCGCTGCCTCTAGTGAAAATTAGAAATCTGAATGGAATAAATCAGGTGATAAACTCAATAAAGTGACAGGTGCAAATATTAAATATCACAATATAAATAGTGCATATTTCAAGGTGAATCACAAATAAAGTGCTTATCAGATAAAGTGCTTATCAAATAAAGTGCTATCATGCACGTGAAAAGTTCCCAACTGTATCATACAGTATGATATAGGTGCTATAAGGTGCAGTTTATATAAAAAACAAGTATGCAGAGGATATATATATAAACACAGTCCAGATTGGCACTGGTGTACAGCAGATATATAAACAGTCCAATGTGGTGAAGTCTCTTAAGTCCAGTGACTGATTATAGTGTGAAAGATATCCGAAAAACAAATAGGTGGATGATAAGGTGGCAACACTCTACCAATAACTCAAACTTAAAGGAGTGACCCCGTGCTGGGCGGTGAGGTGTTGGGTGATCCTTTCTGGTAAAAAAACTCACTCACCAGAAGCACCCACCCCACACAGGGGTATAAGGCGGGTGTATAAAGATCAAAGATCTCAGTGTCTCCCCTCCTCCTGGATCGATAGGTCCTGGAAGTAGTCTCGGAGGTTCTAACTGGAGGTATCCCTGAGATAGTAGCGGGTCCTAATACTCTCCTATAGGCCGGGGATGGTCCGAGGTGTCCACCGGGAATAGCTCATAACCGTATACCAAGGGATGATAGATAGACAAGGCACATAGCGTAATAACGTCTAGATGATTTATTGGTGCATAAAACAGAGAGGTACTCACATAGGAAGCAAATATATAGGCACAGGTACGAGTGTGAAGCGCGATGCGGTCCAAGCCTCGTTCTCGATCATGCAGGAACCGGAAGTGACGCGACACGCCGTACGCGTTTCGTAATGACACCTTGTGGACACCTCGGACCATCCCCGGCCTATAGGAGAGTATTAGGACCCGCTACTATCTCAGGGATACCTCCAGTTAGGACCTCCGAGACTACTTCCAGGACCTATCGATCCAGGAGGAGGGGAGACACTGAGATCTTTGATCTTTATACACCCGCCTTATACCCCTGTGTGGGGTTGGTGCTTCTGGTGAGTGAGTTTTTTTTACCAGAAAGGATCACCCAGCACCTCACCGCCCAGCACGGGGTCACTCCTTTAAGTTTGAGTTATTGGTAGAGTGTTGCCACCTTATCATCCACCTATTTGTATTTTGGATATCTTTCACACTAAGTCACTGGACTTAATAGACTTCACCACATTGGACTGTTTATATATCTGCTGTACACCAGTGCCAATCTGGACTGTGTTTATATATATATATATATATATATATATATATATATATATATATATATCCTCTGCATACTTGTTTTTTATATAAACTGCACCTTATAGCACCTGTATCATACTGTATGATACAGTTGGGAACTTTTCACGTGCATGATAGCACTTTATTTGATAAGCACTTTATCTGATAAGCACTTTATTTGTGATTCACCTTGAAATATGCACTATTTATATTGCGATATTTAATATTTGCACCTGTCACTTTATTGAGTTTATCACCTGATTTATTCCATTCAGATTTTCTAATTTTCACTAGAGGCAGCGCCATCACCCTACCTTTTATTCCTTCTACATTTAGTGTCCGGACTAATATTCAGGGGGGCTGCAGCCTACACTTTCTAATTTAATATATTGTATCTAGTTTTTATATTTTTTATATTTTATATATTTTTATATATTTATATTCACACCTTTGTCACTTTATCTTTACACATCCAAATAGAGCCGTTTGCGCGGAGTTTATACCTTCTGTACCGACCCTTCCACCTGCCAGTGGGCGGGACCCTGTGCCTGACGGGTCACCATCTGATACTGAGCTCCAGACAGGACAACAGTGAGGAGCTGTGGCTGCTCCACTCATGTCGGGCTGTGTTCTAACTTCTTCTACCACTGTGAGTCCCGACTCTGCCTAATCCACACTGTCAGTGTCTTCTGCATTCCACCCAGAGAAATATCGCGATATATATAGTTGAAAACCAAATATCGCAATGTACTTTTTTTCCCCAATATCGTGCAGCCCTACTTGACAGGTACTCTTGTGGAGGGACCTGGGGGTCTAAAAGACCTCAAACTCCTCCTCTGCACTTAAAAGCATTCAAAACGCCAAGTTTGTCTGTTTTGAATCTGGCACCGAGTATTTCATGACATCACTTCCGGGTTTTTAAATGGAGGTCCAATCAGAGCCGAATGTGGCCGTGCAGGCTGGTTGCCCGGGTCTCCCGGTGGGATGGGAGACACGGGCGAGCCGCGGAAGGTGGCGGGAGGGGGGGGGGGACGTCTCCTCCCGCTCCTTCTAATGACAGCCGAGTGGCTTCTCAGCCACATCGGTTGTCATTACAAGACAGCCGACCGCCGGCTATGAACGGCGGTACCGGGGTGATGCCTCTAGCTGCAGGTATCACTCCGATACAGCACTTTCCTGAAATATCGGTTATCTTGGTGGCCGATTCCGATATATCAGGCAAAGTGCAGATCGGCCCCCAATATATCGGCTTTGCCGATCCCTACTTTTCACACAGTTTCAAGCCAATACTGGTGTTTGATGGATGCACTTTACCTTCAAAGAAAGATGTGGAAAGAGCAAGACGAGAGTGAGTCACCTAAGGGATGGAATTGTCAGCACACAATATTCACATTTGTTACTATTCCTTATAAAGCGCTCATCTTATTTAGTTATTTACCATGTGACTATTGTATGATAGTACTTCTGCATTGTGATTAAAGTGGTTGTAAAAGCTGAAGGTGCATTCTATGCATGAAGGTAAAAAAACTTTTCGTATGCTGCTCCCCCCAACAGCCCCCTAATACTTACCTGAGCCCCCCTCAATCCAGCAATGTGCATGGGAGCCTCGCCTGTCCTGAGTCCCTCTCTCCTCATTGGCTGAGACACAGTAGCGGGCGCCATTGGCTCCCACTGCTGTCAATCACTGCCAATGAGCAGAGAGCACCAATCACAGAGTTTGATTGGCGGCATCAGGAGCCAATGGCTCCCGCTGCTATCAATCTGTGCAGTGAGGTGGCGCAGAGTTGGGAGAGGCGCTGCTCTCATGCACATCGCTGGATCAGGTTCAGGTAAGTATAAGGATGGTGGGGGGGGGGGGCACACATGCAGCGCAGGTTTTTTTTCACCTTAAACTCTTCAGCTACGGAAGGTTTTACCCCCTTCCTGTCCAGGCCATGTTTTGCGATACGACACTGCGTTATTTTAACTGACAATTGCACAGTCGTGCGAAGCTGTACCCAAATAAAATTTATGTCCTTTTTTTTCCCACAAATGGAGCTTTCTTTTGGTGGTATTTGATCACTTCTGTATTTTTTTTTTTTGCGCTTTAAACCAAAAAAGATTGACAATTAAAAAAAAAAAAAAAAATCCCAGTACATAGTTACATAGTTAGTGAGGTTGAAAAAAGACATCAGTCCATCCAGTTCAACCTATGATGTGTGTTTGCTGTTAACCGTACATTGAATACCCCTGTATGTTGTGATCTTTACGGTGCCCATCTAATACATTTTTGAAACTATCGATGCTCCCTGCTGATACGACTGCTTGTGGAAGAGAATTCCACATCCTTACTGCTCTAACAGTAAAGAACCCCCTACGTATTTTAAGGTTAAACCGTTTTTCCTCTAGTTTTAGTGAGTGGCCACGTGTCTTATTGTATTCCCTTTCTCTAAAAAGTTTGTTCCTTATGCTAGGGTCACCAGTACAGTATTTGTACATTGATATCATATCCCCCCTCAATCGTCTCTTCTCCAGAGAGAAAAAGTTCAGTGCTTGTAGTCTTTCCTCATAGCTGATGTCCTCCATTCCCCTAATTATTTTTGTTGCCCTTCTCTGGACTCTTTCCAGTTCCAGCACATCCTTCCTGAGGACCGGTGCCCAGAACTGGACAGCATACTCCAGATGTGGCCGGACCAGAGTCTTGTAGAGCGGTAGAATAATCTCTTTATTTCTGGAGTGAATCCCCTTTTTTATACATCCCAGTATTCTGTTGGCTTTGCTTGCAGCGGCTTGGCATTGCATGCCACTGCCAAGCCTGTTGTCTACCAGTACCCCCAGGTCCTTTTCCATCTTAGACTCACCCAGAGGTTCCCCCCTCAGTGAGTAGCTTGCTTTCGTGTTTCTGATGCCCAAGTGCATTACTTTACATTTTTCAACATCAAGCCTCATCTGCCATGTAGTTGCCCACCCCATTATTTTGTTCAGGTCCGCTTGTAAGGTTTCCACATCCTGCATAGAAGATATTGGCATGCTTAGTTTAGTATCATCCGCAAATACTGAGATTGTACTAGATATCCCCTCCTCTAGATCATTTATGAATAAATTAAACAGTAAGCATATATTGATTGGTTTGCACAAAAGTTAAAGCGTCTACATACGATGGGATAGATTTAGTGACTTTTTATATATGTTTATTAGTAATGGCCGCGATCAGCAATTTTATTCTTTTTTTTTTCAGGACTGTAATACTGCGGCAGACAAATATGACACTGACACTTTTTGGGGACCGGTGACCTTAATACTATGATCATTGCTAAAAAAAAAAAAGGGGGGGGGGAATAAACCGCACTGTCACTGTATAAATGACACTGGCAGGGAAGGGCTTAACACTAGGGGCAATCAAAGGGTTAAATGTGTTCCCTGCGAGTGCTCTCTAACTGGGAGGGGAGGTTCTTTGACTAAAGGAAAACAGAGATCCGAGATCTCCTTTTCTCTATCGTTCATTGACAGACGGAGCTTCATATAATTCTTGACCATTGGGTTATGCTGCCCCCTACAGGAGTAGAACACTAGGCAGGAAAAAGCTTTACCACGCCTATGGGGCCATCCCTGCAGGCATAATCCCACACACTCTGCTATAGCCTTCAGTTTGTTTCTGCCTAGTTTAGGAGTAGGACCTAGTCCTGATGGGACTTCGGTCTTAGCTGTTTTTTTTTGGGATCCTTTTTGTACGACTTTACTTTTTAGGTAGTTTTGTTCCTGAGAGAACTACAAGCAACAGCCGGCTGGGTTTCTGACCGGATATGCTAGATCCTTAAGGTCTCTCAGCCTGGCCAGCGAGCGTGCGCAGGTTATAGTCCAGCACTAGGCCTCGCCACGATAGAGCCCTGATGGATGGGGGCTGGCCTTCGAGTGAAGCACCTCGTGGGGATGCATACGACCTGGGTCACCCTGAGTCGCAGCATACCCCCTGGCTGTCAGCAAACCCACTCCGGGTGGAGAGGTAGTCTGTTCGGAGTGGTGCCCGCCTGATGCCGTAGGTATGGTAAGTGTCCCTCCATTTCAAGGAGCTGGGGCTGCATGGAGTTAAGCCCGACTTGTGGAAGCCAAAAACTATCTACAAGTTGATCAGAGCATCAGACATTGCTGAGACTGTTCCAGGCCTCCCTTCAGCCACTTGCAAAGTGGTCTGGAGGAATGTTTCTTCAAAGGGACTCACCAACAGGCACAAAGATCTGGCGTGGATGGCTGTCCAGGGGGGGCTGCCACTCAGGACATTTATGCATGCCAGAAACTTGTGCAGATACAGGCACTGCCCCTTTTGTATCATCCATGAGGAAACTGCTTTGCACGTTTTCTGGGAGTGCTCCTTTGCACAGAGCCTGTTGAGGGCCTTGGAACCAGAACTTAGAGACTTTGTTCCACAGACTGCCATCACACATTTCGCTGTGCTGAACGGACTTTTTCACAGAACTTTTTCCCAAGAGGACATTGACAACACCTGGCGGGTGTTGTGTTGCTTTAAGGACGCTTTATGAAACATAGAAACATAGAATGTGTCGGCAGATAAGAACCATTTGGCCCATCTAGTCTGCCCAATATATCTGAATCCTATGAATAGTCCCTGGCCCTATCTTATATGAAGGATAGCCTTATGCCTATCCCATGCATGCTTAAACTCCTGGTTCACAGTCTGCTCAGAGACTATAACCTGATGGAACTCATGGAGGAAGAGGAGGTCTGAAGATTTCCCCTTCCCCCACTCTCCCTTGTGTGTCTTTGTCCATTCAATAAAGCTTCGGGCTTGTGATTTCATTCACCTCCCCTTACTCCACTCTCCCACCCCCCATCACACCTGTTGCTTTTTTGAAATGTAATATTATTTTGTTCGATATCGTTTGATGCAACGTATAGACAACGTATTAGTTTCATGCTTTAGGGGTATTGCGGCGTTATGCATGATGTGATGGCACGGGGTATCCTTACTCCGCACAACACATCAGGCATCATACCGCAGAATGACTGTATTTGATTGAATGTATTTATTTGTATGCCCGGAAATGTATTGTAATGTAGTGTATTTATGCGCTGCGTCGCAGTACGGGGGAGAATGTACCCCGACAAAGTATTGTTTTTTGTATATCTTTTATGCAAATAAAGATTACATTTTCAACCAAAAAAAGTGTCCCTCCATTTCTCTGGCGGCCTCAGGGTGGACATGGGCCCCTCCTTGGGAATATCGGACCCTTGGCTATCCCTCCTTCCCCTGGCCTCTCTGTGATACCAGGCCCCCCTTTAGGCTCCCCCCCCCCCACAAGCACAAGGGGGGTCGGATGTATTGCAGCGGTTCTGTAGAGGGGGTTTTTCCTGGTGGGGGCCCATCCTGTGGACCCCCCAATACCACTCTCTGATGACCCCCCTAGGGGGTCCTGGAGACCGCATGGTGCGCCGTGGGTGGCCGCCATTTTGCTGTAGATTTCATTCTACAAACAATTCCCATTGAAATGCATGAGCGGCCATCTTTTGGTAGTTCCCCCATAGGAATGCATGGGGCGGCCATTTTCCTGGAGTCCTTGATCACTGGACAGCAGGGAGAAGCTAGGATGACTCTAGCACATGACCCAGGTTTTTCCTGTTTCTGTGTCAGATCATTTTTTCTCTCTGCACAGAACGTTCCTACATCCCTCCTTATTGTTTGGTGGTATGTTACTGGGGTCTCATTCACCCTGCTGCAGGCTGTGCTAGGCTGGGACTTGTGGTACCGGTGCGGATCACATTTTGTTTTTGTTTTTTGCAGTTTTTTCTTAAAGTGACACTGCCTTTTTTTATATCAAGTAAATATGGAGAACCAGGACCAAATTTTCACCCACAAACCCCCTCAGTGCGGTTGCGGGACCCTCCGGGTCGCAGCCTCTGGCTGCATTTTACAGCAGTTTTGGAAAACTCGGTGTCAAAGGTGGATTTAGTTTTTAACCACTTCAATACCTAAACCAAATTTATGTCCTTTTTTTTTTTTCCCCACAAAAAAGTTATTTTTCACTGCTAAGATCAGTCATTA
Organism: Pelophylax lessonae; assembly: GCF_965119305.1. Classification (NCBI taxonomy): domain Eukaryota; kingdom Metazoa; phylum Chordata; class Amphibia; order Anura; family Ranidae; genus Pelophylax; species Pelophylax lessonae. Next base: position 34,316,070 of record NC_138774.1, read on the forward strand.
CATTAATTTGTATTTAACCACTTCAGTACCGATCACTTTTACCCCCTTCTTTTCCAGGCCAATTTTCAGCTTTCAGCGCTGTCATGCAGCACTGTACCCATACAACATTTTTATCATTTTGTTTACACTTGTAGAGCTTTCTTTTGGTGGTATGTTTTCCACCGCTGGGTTTTTTATTTTTTGGTAAATAAATTAAAAAAAAAAAATTTTGAAAATTAAACACGTTTTTTCTTTTTCTGTTTATAAAATTTAGCAAATAATCTTTCATAAATTTAGGCCAAAAATATTCTGCTACATATGTTTGGTAAAAATAACCCAAATCAGTGTATATTATTTAGTCTGTAGGAAAGTTGTAGAGTCCACAAATTAAGGTATATTTGTTGATATTTTCTTGAGGCCCAAAAATGTCAGGACAGTACAAATACCCCCAAATTACACCTTTTTGGAAAGTTGACAGTCCAAAATATTTAATGAGAGGTATAGCGAGTTTTTTTTTTTTTTAAGTTTGTTTTTTTTTTTTTTCAAGTTTTTGAAAAATAAAATAAATATGTATTTATATTTAATTTTTTTTTTTTTTTTTTTACATATTGTCACCGGTGCAGTACAGCTTCGTCATGTAACGGGTGGTGGTGATCAGGGACACTGGTGATCGTAACAAAAAAATTAAAAAATCACTTTAAATACCTTATTTTGCCCTTTTTTTATAATGTGTGTTTTTTTTTTTTTTTTTTTTATATACAGTGTTGCTTTTAGGCCAAACATAACGTTTTGCATTGTTGCCAAAAAGTTCGATTTTGGTTTCATCTGACCAGAGCACCTTCTTCCACATGTTTGGTGTCTCCCAGGTGGCTTGTGGCAAACTTTTTAAACAACACTTTTTATGGATATCTTTAAGAAATGGCTTTCTTCTTGTCACTCTTCCATAAAGGGCAGATTTGTGCAGTATACGACTGATTGTTGTCCTATGGACAGAGTCTCCCACCTCAGCTGTAGATCTCTGCAGTTCATCCAGAGTGATCATGGGCCTCTTGGCTGCATCTCTGATCAGTCTTCTCCTTGTATGAGCTGAAAGTTTAGAGGGACGGCCAGATCTTCGTAGATTTGCATTGGTCTGATACTCCTTCCATTTCAATATTATCGCTTGCACAGTGCTCCTTGGGATGTTTAAAGCTTGGGAAATCTTTTTGTATCCAAATCCGGCTTTAAACTTCTCCACAACAGTATCTCGGACCTGCCTGGTGTGTTCCTTGTTCTTCATGATGCTCTCTGTGCTTTAAACGGACCTCTGAGACTATCACAGTGCAGGTGCATTTATACGGAGACTTGATTACACACAGGTGGATTCTATTTATCATCATTAGTCATTAAGGTCAACATTGGATCATTCAGAGATCCTCACTGAACTTCTGGAGAGAGTTTGCTGCACTGAAAGTAAAGGGGCTGAATAATTTTGAACGCCCAATTTTTCAGTTTTTTTATTTGTTAACAAAGTTTGAAATATCCAATAAATTTCGTTCCACTTCATGATTGTGTCCCACTTGTTGTTGATTCTTCACAAAAAATTACAGTTTTATATCTTTATGTTTGAAGCCTGAAATGTGGCAAAAGGTCGCAAAGTTCAAGGGGGCCGAATACTTTCGCAAGGCACTGTATCTAAACAAAAATGTTTTGCTTTTCTATTTTAAATTGAATGGGTTGTTTTACAAGTTGATCATTTACAATCACTTTCATTTTCTGTGTGTATTTCAACTAACAGTAAGTAATGTACCTGGAAATTTTTTTTCTAAGTTGACTTGTTATCATTTTAACCCTCTTTGCTATAGGAAAGCCTTTGTAATTTGCAGCTTGATTTGATCTTCCATTGTATTGCTTTCATCCTTATATCTGCTCCATTACAGGCTGCACGTTCTGAAGGCTTTGACTGTATAGTTGCCCCATATGAGGCGGATTCTCACCTGGCGTACCTGAACAAATATGGTTTTGCCCAAGCAATTCATACAGAAGACTCTGACCTTCTTGCTTTTGGTTGTAAGAAGGTAAGAAGCTGTTTAGTTGATTTAAAGTAATTGTAAAAGAGCTATTGACACACAACTCGCCCCCCTTACCCCCACCCACACACACCCCCCCTTGTCACTGGATTTGATTGACAGCATCAGGAGCCAATTGCTCGCCCTAAGTCCAGTGAGGAAGGGGGAGAGAGCGGCATGGCTGCTATCGAACTCCGGTAAGTATTTAAGGGGGGGGGGTTGCCTCTAACTTGTTTTTTTATTTTCCATTAACTACTTTCCGTTTTTTTTTTTTTTAATTAAAAAAAAAACGTGTTCTGTGTTTTTTACTTTTTTTTACACTATACCCGATACCCATTCATGTAGGGGGGGTGGGATCTGGGATTCCAGATTCCGATAAACGTCCCCCACAGTCCAGGGTTGTCGGGAAGAGGCCCTTGTCCCCATCAACATGGGGACAAGGTGCTTGGGGGGGCACCCTCCCCATGTTGAGGGCAAGTGACCTGGTATGGTTTAGGAGGGGGGGGCATCGCTCATCCATCCCCCCCATCCTGCATGCTCGGATAAGGGTCTGGTATGGTTTTTGGGGGGACCCCACACCATTTTGTTTTGGAATTTTGGCGTGGGATTCCCTTTAAAATCCATACCAGACCTGAAGGGCCTGTTATAGACTGGGCGGTCGACCCTACACCTTTTTTTTTTATCTGCATTGCCGGGAGCCAACAATACATTACAACTTTGTGTCAGTTTTACACTGATCATGCATTTGAGCACTATATATATTTTTGAGATTTATGTAATTTAATTATTGAAGCATGGGACTACTTAATATTCCAAGTGTAGTTGTGCTCAGCTCAGTGGTTTAGTGGTTAGAACTCCTATCTATAAACACTGCAGCCATGGGTTCATATCCCAATTATGCCATCACCTCCATATTTTAGCCAGCTGTGAATACGGAAACTGGGCGAACGCCTAATTGTAACCGGCACAAATGCATGTCTGTTTCTTGAATGTACATGGCCATTTACGTGCAATTTTTATGTGATGTAGACAAGATATTACTATGTGGCAAAATATTAATCACACACAGGGTGTTAGCATGGTTGGGACTAGAACTCATGACCTAACAGTCTTTGTCCATCAGCATAGACCACTACCCCAATGTATATAAAGGGTTGGTGAAATTCTCGCGCTGTCTCTCTAATTGTTGTCTACAATATAATATAACACCTTTAATGCCGCAGGTACTAAAATTGGTAACCTACACAATTCAGATAAATATAGTTGGGGGGAGTACCGCGCTTTAAAGTGCTTAATACAACATAGATAAAATTATATACATATGTGAAAATCCCTGGAAGAAGCTGCGTGGGTACGCAGCGTAACGCGTAGGATAGCCAAACCGGAAGTGACGTATCGGCAAAGGAATGTTTGTTATGCTAGAAACAAGACGCAAAGCAATGTGAGTGTTACTCTTACTTTTTTTAAATAAATTTATGGGACGTACTTCACCATGTTTGGCCCAATTTGATTTTTTTGGAGATATAAAGGACCGCATATATCCCCTGGAATATAGCTGTGTATACAAGGGAGATATAACCGAGGATTCATAATGGTACATATATGCCAATAAGGAGGAAGGAACAGCATACTGAGGCATACAACTTAAGGCTCTTTTTAAGGAGCAGTGAGGTGAGCGCTTAGGACACCTAGTGGGCACCGCACGAAAGAGCACCTGCATGCCAAATTTGGATAAAGAAGATTTTGTTGATCACTATATATTTATATAATTATTTTAAGGACACTTCAGCACTTTATTGGATATCACCTATTTAGAGCACATTATTTAATTTTGAAAAGGTCACGGATTTATAACTTTTTTTCACTATATATTGTATTGATATAGTTGGTTTTACTAAGATGAATTTTAGTTTAGTCCATTTTTATCACCTATTATATTAATTGAAGGATTTATATCGGATTGTATTTATTTTACACATTGAGACACATAATTTTTGAATATTATATTTAAGAAGCACTTTGGCACTTTTTCACATATGTATATAATTTTATCTATGTTGTATTAAGCACTTTAAAGCGCGGTACTCCCCCCAACTATATACACTACCCCAATGTGCTGAGTACAATTAGATATGCCTGAAAGTTTAGCATTGAATGAATGTTGATAAATGGAGAGCTCTGTAATCTGTTAATAATAAACCTAAAGGTTAAAACCCATAACTATACATAAAAAAATAACTGTAACCATAATAGCTGACATTGCTCTGTAATATTGATTCAGAATACCTGTATAGGAATTTCCGTTTATGAAAAACGCATCTGCTAATTGGTTTTACTCTAATCGGAATTCACTATTGCATCCAATTTTACATTTGCAGGCTCACCTAGTTGAGGCGCTAATTACTCTACTCTAGTTGGGAGTAGTTAAATGGGAATTGAGCATCTCTACTTCTTCCTTTTTAGTGAATTAGGCCCAATATCTGCAAAGGAAATAGTAGCAGTGTTTCAATCAAGCGGATCGAGCATAACAGAAAGCTACCATCCATTATTCCAGCTAAAGGGCAGATACTTATCAAAACGATAATTTAATATCACAAAAATATCTCCGCCAGCGAATAATGGGTCCCCGGCTGCCTGATATATATTTGTGCGGCGGACCTCGCATCGCACTTCCATAGATCCAGACCGGCTTTCGCTCCAGCGGTCGCCACTCAGAGCGCCCACCGGCCGGGATGACCAGGCGAGCGGTATGCAGTCTCCATTTAATGGAAGGTTTCCACAACTAACGGTCTTTCCTCAATGCCGGTAAAGTCATATTGGCTGTACCTAGCGAATACCGGTAAACCGACACTGGGAGACATAATGGCAATTTAACTAACACACATCCTATCAGATCGTGTCCCCATCAATCCACATAAGTCTTTCCACAACAAATCCCAAACACCGTAAGGCTCATTTCACATCTATGCATGTAGCTTTTGAGTGTTTCTGCAGTTCTTTTTGCTGTGCTCTCTGCGTGTTTTTTTTTTTTTTACAACGATTTTGCTGTGATTTGAGTTTTTTATGCTTTTTTTGGGGGAAAATGTGTTGTTGAGCAGATTTAAAAATGCAAATCGTGGCAAAACCGATGCAAAAATTGTGGTAAAAATACGGTAAAAACGCACTACATGCTTTTCTGCAGCTTCTCCATTAAAATCTGTTTAACCAAAAAAAGCAAAATAGCAGCATTTTGCATTTAGAAAAGTCCCTGACCCTTTCCAAAAACAGAGGCACAAAAATGGATTGATGCAAACATGTTCCATATGAACCTATGTTAAAAAAAATGAACTGCATTTCTGCAAAAAGCATGAAAGAACGTATTGGTGTGAATAGGGCCTAAAAGCCCCCAAAACAATATTTTAATCCCCCCATCCCCCACTTTTATTCTCTTCTTGCTGGTTGCAGTCTGGTTTACCCTACGTTCACACCTATGCGTTTTTTAGCGCAGTTTGCAGAAAAACACTACAGTCCATATAACATGGTTTCCTATGGTACACGTTCACATCTATGCGTTTTGCAGCCGGTGCATTTTTGGAAAACGTCGAAGACCCCTACCCATTTACCCCCCCAAAAAAAAAAAAAAAAAGCAGTGTAATGATACAAAAAACAAGAGATTTATTTTTTTTTTTTTTACAAGTTCTTTAGTAAAAATAAATAATGTCTCTAGTCATAGTTCCAACATGTCTTCCTTCTCCCGTCTTCTCCCTCCGGTTGTTTCTTCTCCCTCCGCTGTCTTCTACCGCCTCCACTGCTCACTCTCTAAAAATTTAAAATTCGGTCTTCCTCCGGCGCTGGCTGCCTCTTTTGTGTCGGCTTCGCTGGCTGCCTCTGTTGTGTCGGCTTCGCTGGCTGCCTCCGTTGTGTCGGCTTCGCTGGCTGCCTCCGTTGTGTCGTCTTCGCTGGCTGCCTCCGTTGTGTCGGCTTCGCTGGCTGTTGATCCAGAGGAAGGCGAAAAACCCCAGCAAAGCATGATTTAATTTGCTATAGAAGGGGAAAAAAATTCCTTCCTGATCCCCCGAGAGGCAATCGGATATTCCCCGGATCAACTTTACCTATAAATATTCGTACCCATTTATATTGTGTACACCCAGGAAAGCCGAATGGAGGAGTCAACGGTGTTTGTCCTTTGTGAATGACTTGTAATTTGTGACCCTCCAGTTGCTCTTTGTTAACAATGGGTTTTCTTTATATGGAATTGGCTTTGTAATGCTCCAGTTCCTCCACATTTACATTGACTTCTCTGCTTATCATGAAAGAATCTTCAGAACACTCCAAGTCCTCTGGGTTTACAGAGGCTTCTTCGCTTATTATGGAAGAATCTTCGGAATACTCCAGGTTAGGGCTGAACGATAGTGGATGTGATATTGACTGTCGCGCTGTGGGCGTGGACGATTGTCACATCACGGAAGATAACGATGTAAGGCATAGGCATTAGGCAGGGAGAAGTCGGGATGACTCACAGTCTTTGTAGCAGAACAGAGCCAACATCCGTCCCACACGTTCAGTCTGCCTGCCAGCAGCTTGCCTAGTTCTCCAGCTGATGGTAATATGATCCTAGAGCAGTGATGGCGAACCTTGGCACTCCAGATGTTTTGGAACTACATTTCCCATGATGCTCGTGCACTCTGCATTGTAGTTGAGCATCATGGGAAATGTAGTTCCAAAACATCTGGGGTGCCAAGGTTCGCCATCACTGTCCTAGAGTGAGGAGCTCAGCTCCTCCCTGTAACCAATCAGTGGCTCCCCCCAGCACACTGACACTGAAGAACTGGAAACAAGCTTGTATTGTGGCTCCCCCCAGCACACTGACACTGAAGAACTGGAAACAAGCTTGTATTGTAACAGTTCAGAGTGAAGAATCGAGTCAGTGTGGGACTGGACAGATGTCATGTGTTCTACCTCCTGCCACCACTGAGTCCAGACTGTGCCTAATCCACACTGACTGTCACTGTCAATCCCTACAATAACATTAACCCTGGCCTGCCCTGGCTGTATGGTGCAATCTGCAATTACAATCAGAAGAAGGCTGCCCTATGGCAATACTTCCATGATTTCCTCTCAATATCGCAATATATATCGTTGGAAAAAAAAAATATTGCAATGTACTTTTTTTCCAATATCGTGCAGCCCTACTCCAGGTCCTCTGAGTTTACCCCTGGAATCCCTTGGTTTTCATGTGCCATAAATTCCTCTATCTTCATTCTAAAATATTCAGGTTCTGTGAGAGTCTGGAAAGAGAAAAAGACATTCGTCAGTATTTTTGATTGATACAGAAAATGATAACAAAGCTTGGTGATCCCAACCCCCAATGTGCAGCAGATTACTCCAAGATGGATCCTCAAACCCCAGCTCCCTCTAATAGTCAGAAGAAGCACTGCATTACCACACTCTTTGTGAATATCTAAACTCAAGAACAAAAAGGTCAACTATTCCAGAAAGGTCCTTACATGTGGAGGTTGCATTCATTTTGGTTCTTTCAGGCTAAGTAAATTTTCTGCAGGTACAGAAAAATACCTATTAATCCTGTCAGAAATCCAGTGACCTTGTAAGTTCCTGTGGCCCGAGCTGAGATCTCAGTTTTATCCGCTTTCTCAGCTTTTGTTTGTGTACTACAAAGCAACACCCCTCTATGTAATAGAGATAAGGAGAGCTGAAGGTGTTTGTAGTTCTAATCAGGCTAAGGTGACAACACTTCTTCTCCATAGATACAGTGTGTCTGTGTTGTCACCTCATAACAGGAAGTGTGTTTCTGGTTACATTTCCAGAATTAAGCAGGTCTAAGCACCTGACACACAATAATTATCACCAATAATAAATTGAATTCCTTCAGAAAAGTCCCCAGACCATGTGATTGTGCAGTGACTACAATATCACAAATGGAAGAATTCTGTACAAAAATACTTCTTGGATGCTGCTGAAAATCTCCCCTACCCCATATATACACATGGACCTCCCATTATTGAAATGCATACCTGTTTTAGTGTAAATGCTGGGGTGACTGTCCTTCCTCCACCTTGGCCCAGTCAATTAAGTCAAAAAATGGGTGCTGTCTGATGTTGCGTACCAGGTATGTCCGTGTTTCCTGGTGTCCCCATAAGAGCTGTAAAGAAGAAAGAAATATAATGAGAAACACTGAGAGAACAATAACAATATGTGAACAATAGAACTCCCCATTGTAATGATTCTGACACTGACATATATCAGCTTCCTTGATTTTGCTTATAATCCCGCCACTATGTCATGATTGGATGGGTTCGTAGCATGTTACCCTTTTTGTGTCATGTTCGCTCATGAGAGGCTTTAAAGGAAAACTCAAAACACAATGAAGGATGTTTTGAAATAAATAGTTATGATGAATATATAAAATAATCTTTCTATCAAATCTGCCACTGGCACGGTTTTTTTCTTCCACCGATGACAGCACCAGGGGAGTTCTATATGCTGTCTGTGTAAGGAAAGTTCTCAGAAATATAATGCTCTGTATATGCGATTGACTTTTTAAATGAAACACAGAGAACGTGACCTCAAGTCATACACAATCTCTGCATTGGGGTATTAGGGGACACAAGAGCTGCTGCTTTCCCAACCTCTCCTCTCTAATAGGAGTTTTTATTTTTGTTGGTGTAAATGTCTAAGACCCTTCTACTGATAAAGGGACAGGAGGGCTGCTTTCCTTATGATATCACTGAGACTGCTCAGGGGGACTATAAGTAAAGAGCCTTCCACTAAGCAGTCAGCGTGCTAAAAGTATTGCTCTGACCCACATGAATGTGTTTGGGGAAGAATGTTCTGAACTCCTAACAAGGTCTGTATAACCTGGAAAGGGTTTTGTCTGTAAAGAGAAGGTAAAGCTCTGTGTATACTTACTATAGCTACGAGTTCATGGAGGTAAAAGTCCTCGGGTTCTTTAAAATCCGGGTCCTCGGTAAGGAGATTCATGAACAAACTTCCACTCTGGTTTTCCTTGATCTTTCTGAAGTAATCCGCGCTAACGGACATCTCATACACTATCACTCCCAAGGAGTAATAGTCCGCTATGGTGTGGTATCGGTAATCTTTTATGACCTGTAGAAACATAAGGAGAGAAAAAAGGATGAGAACATTGCTAGGCCAGGCAGAGGACAGAGATGACTCCATGCTGACATACTTAATGTATGAAGTCTCCCAGGAGTCCTAAAATTGAGTTCAAAATACATCAAACGAAGGCAAAGCATGTGAATGGTGGAGACGGTGCAAATCGACAACTTAAGGTGCTTAGGACAAATAATGAAGTGACTGTGTGCCAAAGCGAAACACATGAAGCATTATGGAAACATCTCTAATGCTTCATGTGATTTGCACACAGTCACTTCATTATTTTGTCCTAAGCACCTTAAGTTGTCGATTTTGCACCAGCTTTTTCACTTTTGTATACTGAGTCACTTTGTTTATAGCACTTTAGCGAGTTAGTATATACTGGCTATTGATATTAATTTTAATAGCTCTGTACCTCACTTTATAATATTCTTTGACTTTGCAGTGGTAAGCACAGTTGGTATAGCTGCTGTATTGCACACAAGTTTATTTTATAGTTTGCACTGATTTACAGATTTTTTCACAATGGTGGAGACAGGGCTTAACATTTATATATAGTCAAAACTTTTGTTTTCTAATGCCCCGTACACACGTGCAGATTATCTGAAGACTTTTGTCTTCAGATTTACCTTTTCTATGTAGTGCAAGGGCCTGCCAGATTGCATACAAATTGAAAGTGTTTAGGTTTGACCTCATATTATATGGTTTTGGTAAGTCTACAGACAAAAGTCTTCAGATAATCTGCACGTGTGTATGGGGCATAAGTTTTGGATAGAGTACAGAAGGGTCGATACCCATGCTAGCTTATTTTTGCTGTCTGTGTGCCATTGGGGGAATTTCACTTCACTTCCTGTCCCCGAGATTCAAGAGGAAGTTGGAGTTCTCCCAAAGTGAGGGAAGCGCTACTCTTAGACTCCGTTCACACTGGGGCGACTTGTCAGGCGACCTGGTCGCCTGACAAGTCGCCTGCCATTGAGTAGTACAGGACCCGTTCTAATAGGAGCGACACAAGTCGCTCCGACTTAGAAAAAGGGTCCTGTACTACTTTGGGGCGACCTGGAGCGACCTGCATTGACTTCAATGATATGAAGTCCGTGCATGCCGCTCCGAGGTCGCGGTGCGAGCTGTGCACCGCGACTTCACAGGTCGCTCCCGTGAAGTCGGGTCGCCTGTATGTGAACCGGCTCTTAGGATCTTGTCCCCAAAGAAGTGTCACCGTTGGAAGACTTTCCCTCTATTCCTTTTCTGGAGACAACTGTAACATTTTTCATCCTGCTGTGTTTTCTTTCTCGCTAACAATGATCACCAATACACATAAAGAGTGTGACTTCCCTAATGTATGTGTGTATACAGTATATATGGGAACACATGCATATAATTGTGTATGTGTGTGTGTGTATGATTCATGCATGATCATTAGCACATGTTACAGTCAGCAGTTTTTTTGTTGTTGTTATGTTTTAACATTGTATAATATACATATAGTTCAATATATATTTTGTAGTTTTGTAACCAATTTTTTATGTATGGTTGCGTACTCTTGCTCCTGTTGGTTGCCCCTAATTATGGCTTATTGTGTCTGTTCCCCTTTAATATCAGGTGAGGGGATGAGCTGTCACTGTCACATTTGTATAAAGGTGTGAGGGTAGCAGCAGAGGGGTGTGACCAGAAGAAGGCCACGCCTCTGAAACGCGTTGTCATAGCAACCACATTGTTGTCATGCCAGGAGATCTTTCCCCTGTGCACCCGACTGTCTGTGTCCTCTGAGCGTTTGTCCGCATCTCATCTTGCTTGTGCGGCGTCGGCTGGACCAGGCGCATGCGCACATTGGACAGCTTACCTTGAGGCGGCAGTGTTTACCTCCGGATGTCTCGGGTCGGAGGAGGCTGCCAGCAAGTGTAGGACGAGCGACTGGCGGGACTTGGAGGAGAGAATCGCCTTCTCCCTGGGAACGCAGGGAATTGATCTGTCCTGCATGACTTCCACTTACACTTGTGAGTTATGTTTTAAATGGCTTTGCATCTATTCAATAAAACGGTGTTATACTAGGGCGGCTGTGCGCTCTTTCCTTTGTCTTTTATTGTGACTTCCCTAATGAAGACACCAATAAGAACTTGAGAGAGGGTCTAACCCTATCCATTTAGGCTGCATTCACACATGGGCATTTTGAGCTTCAATTCACGTGAAGCTTACCGCCCGAAAAAAGTTCAGGAGCTTCTTTTGGGCAACGCGCTTCATGCAATGCGGTTTGCCACGACTGCAGCGCAGTTGATCACGTGACAATCGCGGCAGACCCACACTGATTTTTTGAAGTGCAATTTAAATGAATGGCATCTGAAATGTGCATTGTGCGATTTGTTATTCACACCTGGACATTTGAAAGTCAGGATTCATAATGCCTATGTGTGAATGGGGCCTTAATGAAAGGGGAGTCCCTTTATCTCTTCTCTATATCCCATAGTAAATATTACAATTCAGTCTAATGTTAGGATATCTGCAATCTTACCTCTGGGGCCATGTAACAATCTGTACCCGCAACTCCCATGATCCTATTAGTCTCAGTGACGTCAGTCCGTGGGAAGCTGGAATGCGCAATCCTGACGTGACCGGTGCTGTCCAGTAGAATGTTCTCAGGTTTGAGATCTCTGTGAAGAAAAGAAGTGAATCGTTAGCTCTGCATATCTCACATTATATTAAAGAAAGAAACAATACAAATATATATCTATAGAAAGAAGAATGAGCTTGATGGGTGGACATTAGCTTCTTTTATATCCGCCTACAGGAAGATCATTGTTTCCGGGGGGTTTCCAGCTCCGCCCACCCGCTATATTCCTCATGAGGAGGTCTCACTCCTCTTCCTGGATTTTGTATAAATCGTACATTAACCACTTGCCGACCGCTCACTGAGCTGGTACTGCGGCAAAGTGGCTCGTTATCGTCCAGCGACGTATACTTACATCGCTGGACCCCTCCCCTCTGTATTCAGGCACAGCGGGAGTCGAGCCAGGGGAGGAGAGGCGGTGATCACCGCTTCTCTTCCCCGATCGTCGGGGATCGAGTGAGGAAATCCGCCCGCTTGTGTAAACAAAGCGGGCAGATCCCCTATGTGACAGGCAGGGACAGATTACAGGATTCAGCATAGCTGAACCTGAGATCTGTGCCTGTGTCACACAATCCCCTCCCCCCCCCCACACAGGTCAGTAAGCATGAGGCATACATTTAACCCCTTGATCACCAATAAAGTTAACCCCTTCCCTGCCAGGGGCATTATTACAGTAACAGTGCATATTTATAGCACTGATTACTGTAGTAATGTCACTGGTACCCCCAAAAGTGTCAAAAATGTCAGTTAGGGGTCCAATCTGTCCGCCGCAATGTCACAGTCCCGCAAAAAAAAATTGCAGATCGCCGCCATTACTAGTAAAAAAAAATAAACAATAAAAATGACAAATCTTTCCTGTAGTTAGTAAACGCGATAACTTTTGCGCAAACCAATCAAAATACGCTTATTGTGATTTTTTTTTTTTTTACCAAAAATATGTAGCAGAAAACAAATTGGCCTAAAATGTTAAATTTTGATTTTTACATTTTTCTTTTTGGGAATGTTATATATCAGAATGTAAAATTTGATTTCAAAATTGTCGGTCTTTTATCAAAAATTTAAAATCACACAGGTGATAAAATACCACCAAAAGAAAGCTCTATTTGTGGGGAAAAAAAGGACATAAATTAAATTTGGGTACAGCGTCGCACGACCGCGCAATTGTGCGTTAAAGTAAAGCAGTGCCGAATCGCAAAATATAGCCTGGTCAGGAATGGGGTAAAATCTTCCGGTCTTAAAGCGGTTAAAAATACGCTCATTGAGACTTTTTTTTGTCAAAGACATGTAGCTAAATATATTTTGACAAAAATGTAATTTATTGGATATTTTTTAACTGTCAAAGTAGAAAATGTCAATTTTTTTGCAAAATTTTCGCTTTTTTTTATTAATATCGCAAAAAATGAAAAGCGCACAGGTGATCAAATACCACCAAAAGAAAGCTCTGCTTGTGGGGAAAAAAGGACGTAAATGTCGTTTGGGTACGGCGTTGCATGACCGCGCAATTGTCAGTTAAAGTCGCGCAGTGGCGAATTGCAAAAAGTGGCCTGGACATAAAGCAGGAAAATCCTCCGGTGGTAAAGTGGTTAAGCAGAATATGGCATTAGCAGGGAGATTTCTGCAGCAGATGGAAGGAGACAGTGTAACTGGGAACTCTGGTAGAAAGTCTTCCTGATTTGATAAAACATACCAGAGCCCAAGGGGTGATTGTTAGTCAGCTAATCGAACACTTACCTATGGATGATCTCACGGGCATGGAGGAATTGCAGGCCACAAAGAATCTCGGCAGTGACACATCTGAAGGAGAAAGAAAAATATGAATTAGCATTTAAAATCATCACAGACCAATAAAAGGTAAATATGAAAAGACTTCCCCCTATAGTAAATAGGGGTGTGAATGGACGGGGCTCAATGGGGGGGGCCTGGCTGTGTCACGGCCTGTTCGCAGTGGTCAGCCACCCCCGACTCCATCCCAACCCGGTCATTGGACTTACTTTATGATTTCACTGTAAAGTGGAGCTGAAGTCTCTATCAGTTCTCGTAGATTCCCGTCACTCGGGAAATCCATGGCAAGGAATATTTGAGTCTGTGTGAAAATAAGAGATAAATTTTACATTAGAGACGAGTAAGATTTCACTTTGTAGAGGAATATAGGAAGGCACACACACTGGCAGGCCATGCAATGTGGAATCTTCCTTCTGTTCTTACCTATACTGCTTCCCCAACTACAGCCGGAGCCCTCAGAAAAAGAAGTGTGTGGGATACAAGTGGAGCCCCCCTCCCCCTCTCACAATTCAACATTCATTGGTCGAAGGACTAATTGATAGGCCCAAAGACCATTATGCTGGGGAGGGGGGGCTTATCCTTGTACCACTGTTGGCTCCCAAAAAGTTATAATTTGCATAACACTAGTTTTAGAGGGTCTTGGTAAGTAGGGGGTGCAGCACAGGAATAGGAGCAAAACACTGGGAGATAAAAAGACTTACCTTTGTTTCTATTATTCCACTTAGATAAGTTATGTATGGATGGTTCTCAAATTTTTCCAGTATGTGACGCTCTTGAATTTCATCAATGGATCCAATTCCTCCTGTTTTAATGATCTTCAGAACCTCCGTCTTCTGTGGATAGGAGTAATTGGTGATCAAAACCAACTTCCCATAGGACCCTTCTCCAAGTGTATGATGGAAAGTAAACTTTTCCATTGATGGATCGCATGACTTGTCCACTATGACACCGCTGGATGGGATCAGCGAAGATGTCTCATGGACTGTGTTGCTAGGCATTGGAGTTAATTTATTACTCTCAATGTCGCTGTTGAATGGGGCTTCATCTGCGAAGCTGCCGGATTTGTAACTCTCCAGTTGCTCTCTGTTCATAACGGATTTGTAACACACATTTCTCTCTTCTTTTCGGGCAAGGAGATTCATTTGATAATACACTTCATCGCTTGTCATGGAACAAGCTTCGGAATGCTCCGAGTCCTCTGGGTTCGCCGAGCCGTCTTCGCTTATCATGGAAGAATCTTCGGAATGCTCCGAGTCCTCTGAGTTCACAGAGCCCTCTTCGCTTATCATGGAAGAATCTTCGGAATACTCAGAGTCCTCTGAGTTTTCCTGGGTCATGAATTCCTCTACCGTCATTCTAAAATATTCAGGTTCTGTGAGAGTCTGGAAAGAGAAAAGGACATTTGTCAGTGTTTCTGATTGATACAGAAAATGGTCACAAAGCTTATTGATCCCAACCCCCAATGTGCAGACAGATTACCCCAAGAGGGAACCTACAACCCCAGCTCCCTCTAGTGGTCAGAAGTAGCACTTCATTAACACACATTTTGCGTATATCTAAACCCAAGAACAAAAAGGTCCTCTATTCCAGCAGCGTCCTTACATGTGGAGGCTGCATTCGTTTTGGTTCTTTCAGGCTAAGTACATTTTCTGCAGGTACAGAAAAATACCTATTAATCCTGTCAGAAACCCAGTGACCTTGTAAGTTCCTGTGGCCCGAGCTGAGATCTCAGTGTTATTTGCTTTCTTAGCTTCTGTCTGTGTACTACAAAGCAACACCACTCTGTGTAATAGAGATAATGAGAGGTAAAGTTGTTTGTAGTTCTAATCAGGCTAAGGTGACAACACTTCTTCTCCATAGATACAGTGAGTCTGTGTTGTCCCTTATAACAGGAAGTGTGTTTCTGGGGGAATTTCCAGAATAAGGCAGGTCTAAGCTGTGCACCTGACAGGTACAGAATAATTATCACCAATAATAAACAGAATTCCTTCAGATAAGTCCCCAGACCATGTGATTGTGCAGTGACCACAAAATCACAAATTGGATAATTCTGTACAAAAATACTTCTTAGTATTCTCCCCTTCCCAATATACATGGACCCCTTCCTTATTTATATACTTACCGGTTCTGGTATAAATGCTGGGGGTGACTTTCCGGTCTCCACTTCCGCCCAGTCAATGCTCTCGAAAAATGGGTGTTGTCTGATGTCACGTACCAGGTATGTCCGTGTCTCCGGTTCTCCCCATAAGAGCTGTAAAGAAGAAAGAAATATGATAAGAAACACAGAGAACAAAAGCAATATGTGAACAATAGAACTCCCCATTGTAATATTTGATTCTGACAGTGACTTATTTCAGCTTCCTTGATTTTGCTTCTAATCTCTCCACTATGTCATGATTGGATGGGTTTGTAGCATGTTACCCTTTTTGTGTCATGTTCGCTCATAAGAGGCTTTAAAGGAAAACTCAAAACACAACGAAGGATATTTTGCAATAAATTGTTATAATGAATATATAAAACAATCTTTCTATCAAATCTGCCACTGCCATGATTTTTTTCTTCCACCGATGATTGCATCAGGGGAGTTCTATATGCTGTCTGTGTAAGGAAAGTTCTCAGAATTATAATGCTCTGTATATGCAATTGGCTTTTTAAATGAAACACACAGAAAGTGATCTCAAGTCATACACAACCTCTGCATTGGGGTATTGGGGGACACAAGAGCTTCTGCTTTCCCTACCCATCCTCTGTAATATGATTTATTTATTTTTTTTTGGTGTAAATGTCTAAGACCCTTCTACTGCTGAAGGGACAGGAGGGCTGCTGCTTTCCTTATAATAACACTGAGACTGCTCAGGGGGACTATAAGTAAAGATCCTTCCACTAAGCAGTCAGCGTGCTAAAAGTATTGCTATAACCCACATGAATGTGTTCCGGGAAGAATGTTCTGAACTCCTACCAAGGTCTGTATAACCTGGAAAGGGTTTTGTCTGTAAAGAGAAGGTAAAGCTCTGTGTATACTTACTATAGCTACGAGTTCATGGAGGTGAATGTCCTCGGTTTTTTGAAAATCCGGGTCCTCGGTAAAAAGTGTCATAAACAAACTTCTATTCTGGTTTTTCTTGATCTCCCTGAAGTAATCCGCGCTAACGGACATCTCATACACTATCACTCCCAAGGAGTAATAGTCCGCTGTGGTGTTGTATTTGCAATCATCTATGACCTGTAGAAACATAAGAGAAAAAAGGATGAGAACATTGCTAGGCCAGGCGGAGGACAGGGATGACTCCATGCTGACATATATGATGTATGAAACCTCCCAAAAGTCCTAAAATTGAGCTGAAAATGCATCAAACTAAGGCTGAGCTTGTGAATGTTGGAGGTAGGGCTTAACATTTATATAGAGTCAAAACTTTTGTTTTCTAAGTTATGGATAGAGTAGAGAAGGGTTGAGACCCCTGACAGTTTTTTTTTTTTTTTTGATGACTTTGTGACATTGGGGGAATTTCCCTTCACTTCCTGTCTCCGAGATTCAAGAGGAAGTCAAAAAAATTCTCCCAAAGTGAGGACAACTCTAGTGTTGGAAAAGTGTGACTTCCCTAATGAGGACACCAATAAAAACCTGAGAGAGGGTCTATCCCTATACATTTAGGCTGCACTCACACATGGGCGTTTTGAGCTTCAAATCGCGTGAAGGAGCCTCTTTTAGGCAACTTCTTCATGCAATGCGGTTTTCGTTACGACTGCAACACAGTTGATCACGTGACAATCGTGACAGAACCGCACTGTTTTTTTAAGTGCAAATGAATGGCATCTGAAATGTGCATTGTGCGATTTGTCATTCACGCCTGGATATTTGAAAGTCAGGATTCAAAATGCCTATGTGTGAATGGGGCCTTAATGAAAGGGGAGTCCTTTTTATCTCTTCTCTATATCCCATAGTAAATATTACAATTCAGTCTAATGTTAGGATATCTGGAATCTTACCTCTGGGGCCATGTAACCGTCTGTACCCGCAACTCCAATGATCTTTCTGGTCTCAGTGACGTCAGTCCGTGAGATGCTGAAATCAGCAATCCTGATGTGACCGGTGCTGTCCAGTAGAATGTTCTCAGGTTTGAGATCTCTGTGAAGAAAAGAAGTGAACCGTTAGTTCTGCATATCCCACATTATATTAACCACTTGCCGACCGGCCACAGTATATTTACTGCGGCAGTCAGCCCCTCCTGGGCAAAGCGACGTAGTACTACGTCGCTCGCCCAGGAGCCTGCCCCCGCTCGTTCCCCTGCATCCCCGCGCATGTGACCGACGGCTCCAATGTCCGCCGGTCACTCGCAACCTTCCGGTGGAGAGGGAGAAAGGCAGGCGGCTAATGTAAACAAAGCCGCCTGTCATTCTCCCTGGTGTAACAGCAGAGATCATACGATCCTGCTATGTAGGATCGTATGTCTCTGTGGTTACATCAAAAGCCACACCTTTTTACAGTTAGAATCACGCCCCTAGGGACACACTTAACCCCTTGATCACTAATAAAATTAACCCCTTCCCTGCCAGTGTAATTTTTACAGTAACAGTGCATATGTTTAGCACTGATTACTGTAGTAATGTCACTGGTAAGCCCAAAAGTGTCAAAAATGTCAGTCAGGGGTCCGATCTGTCCGCCGAAATGTCGCAGTCCCGCAAAAAAAAAAAAAACGCAGATCGTCGCCATTACTCGTTAAAAAAAAACAAAACAATAAAAATGACATAAATCTTTCCCTTAGTAAACGCAATAACTTTTGCGCAAACCAATCAAAATACGCTTATTGCCATTTTTTTTTTTTTTTTTTTTTACCAAAAATATGTAGCAGAAAACAAATTGGCCTAAAATGTTAAAGAATTTTGATTTTTACTTTTTTTTGGGGGGGGGGGGGGGATTTCATATAAAAAATTTTTGAAAAATATTGTTATTTTTTCAGAATTGACGCTCTTTTTTTTTTTTTTTGTTTATAGCGCAAAAAATAAAAATCGCACAGGTGATCAAATACCACCAAAAGAAAGCTCTGTTTGTGGGAAACAAAGGACATCAATTTTATTTGGGTACAGCGTCGCACGACCACGCAATAGTCCGTTAAAATCACGCAGTGCCGAATCGCAAAATAGGCCCTGGTCTTTGAGCAGGAAAATCCTCCGTGGGCTTAAGTGGTTAAAGAAAGAAACAATATAAATATACATCTATAGAAAGAAGAATGAAGATTGATGGGTGGACATTGGCTTCTTTTATATTCCGCCTAGAGGAAGATCATTGTTCCGGGGTTTCTAGCTTCACCCACCTGTTTATATTTCTCATGAGAAGGTCTCACTCCTCTTGCTGGATTTTGTATAAACCGTATATTAGGCAGAATATGGCATGAGCAGTGAGATTTCTGCAGCAGATGGAAGGAGACCGTGCAACTTGGAACTCTGGTAGAAAGTCTTCCCGATGCAATAAAACATACCAGAAGCCAAGGGGTGATTGTTAGTCAGCTAATCCAATACTTACCTATGGATGACCTCACGAGCATGGAGGAATTGCAGGCCACAAAGAATCTCGGCAGTAAGACATCTGAAGGAAAAAAGAAAAATATGAATTAGCGTTTAAAATCATCACAGACCAATAAAAGGTAAAGAGGAAAAGACTTCCCCCTATAGTATATAGGGGTGTGGATGGACGGGGCTCAATGGGGGGGCCTGGCGGTGTCACGGCCTGTTCTCAGTGGTCAGCCACCCCCGACTCCATCCCAACCCGGTCATTGGACTTACCTTGTGATATCACCGTGAAGTGGAGCTGAAGTCTCTATCAGTTCCCGTAGATCGCCGCCGCTCAGGAACTCCATGACAAGGAACAGATGAGTCTGTGTGAAAATAAGAGATAAATTTTACATTAGAGACAAGTAAGATTTCACTTTGTAGAGGAATATAGGAAGGCGCACACACTGGCAGGCCATGCAATGTGGAATCTTCCTTCTGTTCTTACCTATACTGCTTCCCCAACTACAGCCGGAGCCCTCAGAAAAAGAAGCGTGTGGGATACAAGCAGTGCTGTATTTTGGCCTAGGCCAACAAGGCCCAGGCCTAGGGCGGCACTTTGTAGGGAGGCAGCAAAAAAGACACCCCCCTCCACCTGAGACTCTATTTGGTTCAGATGGTTGCTAGAGCCAACTCTCTCACCCCCCCCTCTCACTCTCTTTCTCACTCACCCCCTCTCTCTCACTCTCACCCTCCCTCTCTCTCTCACTCACCCCCCCTCTCTCTCTCATCCCCCCTCTCTCTCTCATCCCCCCCCTCTCTCTCTCTCTCTCTCTCTCTCTCATCCCCCCTCTCTCTCTCTCTCATCCCCCCTCTCTCTCTCTCTCATCCCTCCTCTCTCTCTCTCTCTCTCATCCCCCCTCTCTCTCTCTCTCTCTCTCTCATCCCCCCTCTCTCTCTCATCCCTCCTCCCTCTCTCTCTCTCTCTCTCTCTCTCATTCTCATCACCACCCCCCCTCTCTTTCTCACTCACCCCCTCTCTCTCACTCTCACCCTCCCTCTCTCTCTCACTCACCCCCCCTCTCTCTCTCATCCCCACTCTCTCTCTCATCCCCCCCCTCTCTCTCTCTTATCCCCCCTCTCTCTCTCTCTTTCTCATCCCCCCTCTCTCTCTCTCTCTCTCTCATCCCTCCTCTCTCTCTCATCCCCCCTCTCTCTCTCTCTCTCATCCCTCCTCCCTCCCTCCCTCTCTCTCTCTCTCTCTCTCTCTCTCTCTCATTCTCATCACCACCCCCCCTCTCTTTCTCTCACCCCCTCTCTCTCTCTCCCTCACCAACCCCCCTTTCTCTCTCCCACCCCTCTCACCCCCTGCTCCTGAGATCTAAGGGGTTAATGCTGGGACTTGTAGTCCTTCAATTTTGGAGGGAGTCACATCCGTTAAAAAGGAAGGAGTGGGGCAAATTTACTTAGGAGGGGGAGGGGGGGGCGCCCAATTTGAGTCTTGCCTAGGGCAGCACAAAACCAAAATACACCACTGGATACAAGTGGAGCCCCCCTCTCCCTCTCACAATTCAACATTCATTGGTCGAAGGAGTAATTGATAGGCCCAAAGACCATCATCCGGGGAAGGGGGAGGCTTATCCTTGTATAACTTTTGCCTCCCACAAAGTTATTTGAATAAAATTAATTTTAGAAGGTCTGGGTCAGTAGGGGGCGCAGTACAGGAATAGGATAAAAACACTGGGGGATAAAAAAAAAAAAAAACTTACAGTTGTTTTGAATGTTCCAAATAGATGAGTGATATATGGATGGTTCCTGAACATTTCCAGTATGTCACGCTCTGGAATGTCATCGACGGTTCCAAATCTTCCCGGTGTAACCATCTTCACCGCCAGCTTCTGTTGAAAGGAGGGGTGGGAGGCCAACACCACCTTCCCATAGGATCCTTCTCCAAGTTCTGCATGGACGGCAAAATCTTCCAATAAAAATTCGCACGACTTCTCCTCCTTGCTGAATAGGACCGGTGGAATTGTCCCATCGACTGTGCCGCTGGGCATTGGCGTGCCTGAAGATTTCTTACTGTCATTTATTGCTTCTGGGGAGAAAAACAAATAATCAATTATTTTTTCCTGCTATTTACACAGCATTTATTGATGCTACACAGAATCTGTGGACATATAAAATGATTGTAAACCTCAGACATAAAATATGAACAAAGTACATCCTTCTATAGCAGTGGTTCTCAACTCCGGGCCTCAGGACCCACTAACAGGCCAGGTTTGCCAGATAACTGAAATACAGCACAGGTGATATATTTTGCTGCTCAGTGATTGCAGTACTCTAGTCTGCATCTCCCCAAGGTGATACTTAACCGCTTACCGACCGCCGCACGACTATTTACTGCGGCGGTCAGCCCCTCACAGGCAGAGCGGCGTAGGTCTCGGGAACGAGTGCGCGCTGTCGGAGGCGCGCTCCCGCGCGGTCACGTACCCCCACGCGCGTGTGACTGGCGGACCCGATCGTCCGCCGGTGACTCGCGATCATCGGTGGAGAGGGAGAAAGGCAGGTGGCTAATGTAAACAAGCCGCCTGTCATTCTCCCCTGTGTAGGAATAGTGATCACACAGTTCTACTATGTAGGACCGTTGATCACTGTTCCTACACCTCAAGCCACAGCCAATCACAGTTAGAATCACGCCCCTAGGGACACACATAACCCCTCCCTCTCAAAAAAAGTTAACCCCTTTACTGCCAGTGTAATTTTACAGTAACAGTGCATATTTATAGCACTGATTACTGTAGTAATGTCACTGGTAACCCCAAAAGTGTAAAAAATGTCAGTCAAGGGTCCGATCTGTCCGCCGCAATGTCGCAGTACCGCAAAAAAAATCGCAGATCGCCGCCATTACGCGTTAAAAAAAAAAACAACAAAAATTACAAAAATCTTTCCCTTTGTTAGCAAACCAATCAAAATACGCTTTTTGCAATTTTTTTTACCAAACATATGTAGCATAAAACAAATTGGCCGAAAATGTTAAAAAATTTTGATTTTTAAATTTTTTTGGGGGAATTTCATATAATAAAATGTGAAAAATATTGTTATTTTTGCAAAATTGACGCTCTTTTTTTGTTTATAGCGCATGATCAAAAAATCGCACAGGTGATCAAATACCACCAAAAGAAAGCTCTGTTTGTGGGAAAAAAAGGACGTCAAATTCGTTTAGGTACAGCGTCGCACGACCGCGCAATTGTCCGTTAAAGTCACGCAGTGCCGAATCGCAAAATAGGCCCTGGTCAGGAAGGGGGTAAAATCTTCCGGGGCTTAAGTGGTTAAAATCTGGCCTGTTAGTGGGTCCTGAGGACCGGAGTTGAGATCCACTGTTCTATACTGTGTATTTATTTTCTAGTCAAAGCACTGTGTGTGATTTCTTTCTGCTGCCTGGTTCCTCTGTGGACTCACTTCTGACAGCTTTTCCTGATACCAAGAGAAATCTGATGGCTAGAGAGGGGAGCTCCAGCACACAGCCTGTGATTGACAACAACAGCTGCGCTTGTTCTCCTTGTAGTGTGAGGAATTGGTGTCCCTTTCCTCCAATCAGTGCTCAGAGATCTTCTCCCTCTCATGCAGTATATACATTCGGATCCCAGACCCCTGCTTTGTGCTGCTGAGAGATGTTAACAGATTTTGTGTAAATTCTGAAGTTTATAGAGGATAGATGCTTCAGATAAACCGGTATAACTTATGTAGGAGAATACAGTATCTCCCAAAGTAAGTACACCCCTCACATTTTTGTAAATATTTTATTCTATCTTTTCATGTGACAACACTGAAGAAATGACACTTTGCTACAATGTAAAGTAGTGAAGGTACAGCTTGTATCAAAGTGAAAATTTGCTGTCACCTGAAAATAACTCAACACACAGCCATTAACGTCTAAACCGCTGGCAACAAAAGTGAGTACACCCCTAAGTGAAGATGTCACAAAGTATCAATATTTTGCGTGGCCACCATTATTTTCCAGCACTGCCTTAACCCTCTTGGGCATGGAGTTCACCAGAGCTTCACAGGTTGTCACTGTAGTCCTCTCACACGACAT
The DNA here is from genome assembly GCF_965119305.1 of Pelophylax lessonae. Lineage (NCBI taxonomy): Eukaryota > Metazoa > Chordata > Amphibia > Anura > Ranidae > Pelophylax > Pelophylax lessonae. Next base: position 34,339,177 of record NC_138774.1, read on the forward strand.
GATGATGACATCACAGAGCTGGTGGATTGCGCTCCTCCACCTTCCGTTTTGAGGACGCCCCACAGATGCACAAAAGTGTTTAGGTCTGGAGACATGCTTGGTCAGTTCATGACCTTTATCCTCAGCTTCCTTAGCTGACTACAGTAATCAGTGCTAAAAATATGCACTGTTACTGTAATAATGACATTGGCAGGGAAGGGGTTATCAGTATTGGTGATCACAGGGTTAAATGTGAGCCTAGGGGAGTGATTCTAACTGTGGGGGGGTTGGACTTGTGAAATGATCACAGAGACATGCGATCCTATATAGCAGCATCACATGGTCTCTGTGATCATTGCAGACAGAGGGACGGGCGGCTGTGTTTACATCAGCCGTCCGTCCTTTTCTATCAGCGGGGAGAGATCGAGGGTGTCAGGCGTCAATCGGACAATTGACAAGCGTACGCCGGCCAGCGGCGCATGCTCGTCCCCTACACTCTCCAGAGCAAGCGCCGTACATGTATGGGGTTTCGCCCAGGATCGGCTGCCTGCTGCAGTACGTCTGCGGAGGGCGGTTGTCTAGTGGTTAAAATGGTATCACTGAACAATACAGAGTGGGGTGTCTGCAGGAGCACGGGGATGAGTCCTGTGGGCAGCTATGTTCTGGACACTACATGATAAAAAAGAAGAAATCTTCTGCTGCTCCTGCAGCCCCCATACAGAGCCCAGAACATGACAGTTCACATGACTACTCCCAGTGACAATGATGGGGATAGCAGTCATGGGGACAGCCGCTCTGTCAGCTTGCCATAGTAGTGACCCCAGTGTATATAGTATATATGTAGGTGTCTGTGAATATAGCAGTGACCCCAGTGTATATAGTATATATGTGGGTGTCTGTGAATATAGCAGTGACCCCAGTGTATATAGTATATATGTAGGTGTCTGTGAATATAGCAGTGACCCCAGTGTATATAGTATATATGTGGGTGTCTGTGAATATAGCAGTGACCCCAGTGTATATAGTATATATGTGGGTGTCTGTGAATATAGCAGTGACCCCAGTGTATATAGTATATATGTGGGTGTCTGTGAATATAGTAGTGACCCCAGTGTATATAGTATATATGTAGGTGTCTGTGAATATAGCAGTGACCCCAGTGTATATAGTATATATGTAGGTGTCTGTGAATATAGCAGTGACCCCAGTGTATATAGTATATATGTGGGTGTCTGTGAATATAGCAGTGACCCCAGTGTATATAGTATATATGTGGGTGTCTGTGAATATAGCAGTGACCCCAGTGTATATAGTATATATGTAGGTGACATATATATTGCCCTATAGTGGTTGCATTATATTTCTCTATTATAATACTTACCAATGACGTCATCTTTTGTAGATTTTTGTTGAGGAATGCACTGCAGTCTGTGTGCGGCTTCCTCATCCCCCCGCCCATTTACCCTCCCAAAACCCCTTGGAGGGGTGGTATCCTCAGGTGGGCGGTCCTCTGTTATGGGGTTTACTCTGAGAAGTACAACGTTTTCCTCTTTGTTGTTGATCAGAGGACTCTTCACATTGTATCTTCCCTTTCTCTTCTTAAATAGCTGTCTAATTGCCCAAAACACACCCTTCTGGGGGGTAGGTATTATGGGCTGCATGGTAAGTGGGTGATCCTTTGTTAAAGGTTCCACTTTCAGTAATACAACAGGTTCCTCTGTGATGGTATTCAGGGCATCCAGGACTTGATACATTTTCTTTCTCCCAAAAAGCTGCATCATTATAATAATAATGACCAACAATGAGATAACAGAGTCGCTACCTTCTCCTTCGCCAACCAAACTCTGTCAGAGGTAAAAAAGGCGGGAAAGTCCCTTATATAGGGACTCTGACATGACTCCGCCCACTACTGACATCACATGACTCCACCAACTGCCGTCACGACTCCGCCAACTGCCATCACGACTCCGCCCACTGCTGACAGCACATGACTCCACCCACTGCTGACAGCACATGACTCCACCCACTGCTGACATCACATGACTCCGCCCACTGCTGAGTGTTCTTTGTTTGTCAGCAGCTGGGGTTGTGTTGCCATGATAATATCTGACATATCCAAATTAGGTCACATGACTCAGGTCCATCCCCAAGTGGTAAACAACTCCATTGGACCTTCTATGAGAAGGATTGTGTATCAGAGTTTTATATGGCCATTTATTTTCCTAATAAATAGGAATATGGGACATCTGTGCTTTATTTAAATCTGCTTTATGTCATATTTAATGCCTCCAGTCCATAATAAAATCATCTTATTAATGTCTATAGACTCCATTGACAAAGCTGTCACACCAGCATGAGCTGTGCTTTTTTTTTTTTAGCTCTCTAACAGTTAAATTTCAAATCTGCTGGCTGTTTACTAAAAATAACTGACACTTTTTTAAAAAAAAATATTCCATAAGTGGATGTCTATGAATATAGCAGTGACCCCAGTGTATATAGTATATATGTAGGTGTCTGTGAATATAGCAGTGACCCCAGTGTATATAGTATATATGTGGATGTCTGTGAATATAGCAGTGACCCCAGTGTATATAGTATATATGTGGGTGTCTGTGAATATAGCTGTGACCCCAGTGTATATAGTATATATGTGGATGTATGTGAATATAGC
>NC_138774.1:34346826-34369326 GCF_965119305.1 Pelophylax lessonae
GATAGTTGGATTGACAATCACTCCACCATACAATGAATGTTATATCATTGTATACAGACAGATGGGGCTTTCTTATGTTGGGGTGTCATAGGCACTGATATGTTTATTTTGAGAAAAGAAATGTAAAAAGCTATTTCCATATTGCAGACTGTAATCTGTCACTTTGTAGAATGTTGTAGAGACGACCGTTACCAATTACTCGCCCTCCAGAAGATTTACCCCCCCCTTCATGACTAGGTCATTTTTTACCATATGGCACAGAGTTACCTTATAGCGGAGCTCCACCCAGAACGGGAAGCTCCATTTGTTTGCTTCTTCTCCCCTTCCACTGCCATGTTTGGCACCTTTTGGGGGGGCGGATACCTGTGAAAAGCAGGTACCCGCTCCCACTTCCATGTAAGATTGCTGCATCGCTGTGCGGCAATCTACAAAACGTCCGGCCCCTTCTCCTCCCCCTCCCCCCGCAGCTGCTTTCTGGGGGACACACGAGTCCTAGAAGACAGCGGGATCATTAAGAAAGTGCCGCGTGACTCGTGCATGCGCAGCAGGAAACGGGCTGTGAAGCCGCAAGGCTTCATTTCCTGTTTCCCTTAGGAAGGATGCTCGAGCCGATGGATGGATCAGCTTGGGGTGCCGACATTGTGAGATCCCTGGACAGGTAAGTATCCTTATATAAAAGTCTGTTAGATACAGTATTTGTAGCTGCTGACTTCTCATTTTTTTCCTCAGGCTGGAACTCCTCTTTACCCACTTTACAACCGCCGGCAGCAGTTATACTGCGACAGGCAGCCGCTCCTGCGCGAACCACCATAGGTATACGTCGGTCGCACGCAGGCAACTGGGTGGGCGAGCGCGCGCTCCCTCCCCCGCTCATCAGTGGAGATGCCGATGCTCGGGGCAGGCGGCTCTGATTGCCATCTGACACCCGCGATCGCTCCCCGCTGAGAGAGAAGAACGGACGGCTGTTGTAAACACATCTGACCGTTCTTCTCCCTGGAATGATCACAGAGTGGCTGTGATCCTTCTATATAGGATCACAGGTCTCTATGGTCATTCCACAAGCCATGCCCCTCCACAGTTAGAAACACGCCCCTAGATACACATTTAACCCCTTGATCACCCAAAGTGTTAACCCCTTCCCTGCCAGTGTCATTATTACAGTAACAGTGCATATTTGTAGCACTGATTACTATAGTAGTGTCACTGGTCCCCCCAAAAGTGTTAAAAATATCAGTTAGGGGTCTGATCTGTCCGCCGTAATGTCGCAGTCCCGCAAAAAAACACAGATCGCCATTACTAGTAAAAAAAAAACAATAAAAATGACATAAATCTTTCCTGTAGTTAGTAGACGCAATAGCTTTTGCGCAAACCAATTAAAATACGCTTATTGCAATTTTTTTTTTTTTTTACCAAAAATATGTAGCAGAAAACAAATTGGCCTAAAATGTTAAAAAGTTTTGATTTTTTAATTATTTTTTTTTGGGGGGGGAATGTTATATAGCAGAATGTGAAAATTAGTTTTTTTTTTCAGAATTGTCGCTCTTTTTTTGTGTTCAAAAAATAAAAATCACACAGGTGATGAAATACCACCAAAAGAAAGCTCTATTTGTGGGGGAAAAAAATACATCAATTTTATTTGGGTACAGAGTCACACGACCGCGCAATTGTCCGTTTAAAGTAACGCAGTGCCGAATCGCAAAATATGGCCTGGTCATTAAGGGGGCAAATCCTTCCGGTCCAGAAGTAGTTAACTGACAACTGCGCGGTCGTGCGACGCTGTACCCAAATTAAGATATATGTCCTTTTTTCCCCACCAATAAAGCTTTCTCTTGGTGGTTATTTGAGCACCTCTACTTTTTTTTTTCAAACAAAAAAAGACCGACAATTTAAAAAAAATATATATATATTTTTTACTAACTGACACATTTGACACTTTTTGGGGACCAGTGACACTAATACAGTGATCAGGGCTAAACATATACACTGTCACTGTACTGATGACACTGGCTGGAAGGGGTGAAAATCAGGGGCAATCAAAGGGTTAAATGTGTGCCCGGCCTGTGTTTTACTGAGATATTACATCTAATGGTAAATCCTCCCTCCAGCTTTGCCTCCAGTCTTCCACCGTTGTACCGTCTCCTCTCCTGGGCTGAAATGGGTTTCATTGCACGCTGCAAGCTTCTCACAATGTGCATTAGAAGTCAGATAAAGCCTGCCTCATTTCCTGGCTGGAGGACGTCCAACATCATCCTGACTATCCATGGCCCCACCCCTTTCATTCATTGGCTTTCAGACACAACAGAAATCTATGATTGGACTTTACCCGTTCCACATCCGAGACACAATTTAACCACTTTAGCCCCGGAGGATTTTCCTGCTTAACGACCAGGCCATTTTTTTCAGCTTGGCACTGTGCGACTTTAACTGACAATTGCTCGGTCATGCAACGCCGTACCAAAACAAAATTTGCGTCCTTTTTTTTCCCCACAAACAGAACTTTCTTTTGGTGGTATTTGATCACCTCTGCGCTTTTCATTTTTTGCGATATAAATAAGAGCGAAAATTATGCGAAAAAATTGACATTTTCTACTTGGACAGTTAAAAAATATCCAATATATTAAATTTTTGTCATATATTTAGGCCAAAATGTATTTAGCTACATGTCTTTGACAAAAAAATTCTCAATGAGAGTATTTTTATAAACTTTAGGCCCGGAAGATTTTACCCCCTTCCTGAACAGGCCATATTTTGCGATTTGGCACTGCATTATTTTAACGGACAATTGTGCGGTCGTGCGATGCTGTACCCAAATTAAATTTACGTCCTTTTTTTTCCCCACAAATAGAGCTTTCTTTTGGTGGTATTTCATCACCTGTGCAATTTTAAATTTTTTAAAAATAGAGCAACAATTTTGAAAGAAAAAAAAACAATATTTTTCACACTCTGATATATAACATTCCCCAAAAAATTTACAAATCAAAATTTTTTAACATTTTAGGCCAATTTGTTTTCTGCTACATATTTTTGGTAGAAAAAATCACAATAAGCGTATTTTGATTGGTTTGCGCAAAAGTTATCATGTTTACTAACTACGGGAAAGATTTGTCTTTTTTATTGTTTATTTTTTTTTTATTAGTAATGGCAGCGATCTGCGATTTTTTTTTTTTTTTTTTTTGCGGGACTGCGACATTGCAGCGGACAGATCGGACCCCTAACTGACAGTTTTTTACACTTTTGGGGGGACCAGTGACATTACTACAGTAATCAGTGTGCTATAAATATGCACTGTTACTATAATAATGACACTGGCAGGGAAGGGGTTAACACTGTTGGTGATCAAGGGGTTAAATGTGTGCCTCATGCTTACTGGTGTGTGTGGGGGAGGGGGTTGTCTGACACAGATCGCAGGTTCAGCTATGCTGAATTCTGTGATCTGTCCCTTCCTGTCACAGAGTAGATCCGCCTGCTTTGTTTACACAAGCGGGCGGATCTTCTCACTCTTTCCCCGACAATCAGGGAACAGCGGTGGTGATCACCGCCTCTCCTCCCCTGGCCCGACTCCCGCTGTGTCTGAATGCAGCGGGAGAGAGCCTCCGGCGGCGCGCATGCGCTGCCGAGAGAGGGAGGAGTCCAACAACGTAGGTCTACATCGCTGGACCCAGCCGAGCTGTTCTGCTGCAGTAGCAGCAACGTGAGCGGTCGGCTAGTAGTTAAAATGTCATCATTGTTATTAATATGAATATTGGAAACATATTGGAGCACGCAGCCCTAAAATGAATGACAACTTGGGGGCGCTGTCAGTACATGTCAATGTGTTCCATCCCAGATGGAGCGCTGGATATAGTTACATAGTCAGGTTGAAAAAAGTCCATCCAGTTCAACCAATAAAACAAAAATCATACAATCCCATATACACAATTCTATACCCGCAGTTGATCCAGAAGAAGGCAAAAAACCCCAGCAAAGCATGATCCAATTTGCTACAGAAGGTGAAAAAAATTCCTTCCTGATCCTCCGAGAGGCAATCGAATATTCCCTGGATCAACTTTACCTATAAATATTAGTACCCAGTTATATTTTGTACACCCAGGAAAGAATTCAGGCCTTTTTTTAAAGCAATCTAGTGAGCTGGCCAGAACCACCTCTGGAGGGAGTCTATTCCTTATTTTCACAGCTTTTTTTTTTTTTTTTCTTTTTAGCTGGTCAGCAGCGGCAGAGATAGAAGACATCACCGTAGGGAGAAGAAACCACCAGAGGGGAGAGGACAGCGGAGGGAGAAGACATCAGCTGAGGGAAAAGAAACCACCAGATGGAGAAGACATCAGCAGAGGGAGAAGACATTACAGGAGGGAGAAGAAACCACCGGAGGGAGAAGAAACCACAGGAGGGAGAAGACACGTTGGAGCTATGACAGGGGACATTCCTAATTTTTAATAAATGACTTGTCAAAAACTCTCTTGTTTTTTGTAACACTACACTGCTTTTTTTTTTTTGGTAAATGGGTAGGGGTACAATGCAAATCATACTCATTAACATGGGGGGGGCAAGATCCGGGGACCCCTTTCTTAAATGGGGCATTCAAAATCCGATAAGCCCCCTGCCCACAGAACCACCGCCCAGGGTTGTCAAGAAGAAGCCCTTGCCCCAGAGCACCCTCCCCCCATGTTGAGGGCATGTGGCCTGGTTCAGGAAGGGGGATGCTCGCTCGTTCCCCTCCCTTTCCTGACCTGTTGGGCTGCATGCTTGGATAAGGGTCTGGTGGGGATTTTGGGGGAGGTCCCCAAGCCATTTTTTAAAAAATGTTTTATAAAATCAAACTGCGCTAACTCAATATTCTGTGAAAGCCGCCAGCACTTCAACTTGACATAAACAGTGGTAACAAATCATAAATAGATATGTGCAGCGCTAAGAAACTATATATGTGTGAACCATAATATAGATATATGAAAACAGTGTCACAACTAAACACAAACAGTCCTCATTAATATAACTTTAGAGGAAACAAAGTCCATATAGAGATAAGGAAAATTCATCATTAAAATAAAAGTCCATATTAGAAAGAACAGTCCCACTTGAAAAAGTGACTTCCAAATAAAAATTGAATGTGGTGATAGTGGTAAATCCAATGGCGATTTTGGCTCTGAGGAAGAGGGTCCTCCCTCGAAACGCGTAAGCCACATCAGGTTTTGAGGACGCCATCACGCTATCCAGCAGTAGAGAAGTGTCCTGGAAGCGAGGGGTGCCCATTTCCTATATGCTTGTTCATATGCTACGTTTGTGAGTATATTGTACGCTACCCTTCTTTGCTTTTAATAAACTTTTAAGTGGTAATGCACAAGGTCGGTGCGCCCTGCTCTTGTTGTTTTCTTGTAGTGCCCCTTTTCAATGCCAGACTGACCACAGCGTGCCCCCTTTCAATTCCAGACTGACCACAGTGTGCCCCCTTTCAATGCTAGACTGACCACAGCGTGCCCCCTTTCAATGCCAGACTGACCACAGCGTGCCCCCTTTCAATGCAGACTGACCACAGCGTGCCCCCTTTCAATGCAGACTGACCACAGCGTGCCCCCTTTCAATGCCAAACTGACCATAGCGTGCCACCTTTCAATGCCAGACTGACCACAGCGTGCCCCGTTTCAATGCCAGACTGACCACAGCGTGCCCCCTTTCAATGCCAGAGTGACCACAGCGTGCCCCCTTTCAATGCCAGACTGACCACAGCGTGCCCCCTTTCAATGCAGAAAGCCAGTGCACTTACCTGCAGTGGCGGCTTCTCCTCGAGTCCTCCTGCCTCCTCCTCGACCAATGGCATGTGTTCGCTTTTCGGCCAATCAGGAAGCAAGTCTCAAATCCGCTTCCTGATTGGCCAGGGGGAGGATCCGTGTGACAATAGCAAATTGCTCCTATGATTATATATATATGATTATCATAGGAAAATAAATTGGCATAAAATGTTAAAAAATGTTGATTTTTTTTTTTTGAGAATGCCATATAGCAGAATGTGAAAAATATTGTTTTGTTTTTTTTTAATTTTTTCAAAATTGTCGCTTTTTTTGTTTATAGCGCAAAAAATAAAAAAATCGCACAGGTGATCAAATACCACCAAAAGAAAGCTCTATTTGTGGGAAAAAAAGGACATCAATTTTATTTCGTGCAATTGTCCGTTAAAGTAACGCAGTATTGAAAAAAAGGGGGGGGGGATTTTAATCAAAGTAACGCAGTGCCGAATCGCAAAATAGGGCCTGGTCATTAAGGAAACAAAACCTTGTGGTCTTAAAGTGGTTAAAAAGGAAACAAAAAACACAAAACGCATCAAAAATTGAATCACAAACACAACACTTGTGTTTCTGGTGCGACTCCACTGAAGACTATTTCATGCAAAAAGCAGGAAAAAAAAAAAAGTCCCCGACCCTTTCAAAAAATGCACCGGCTGCAAAACGCATAGATGTGAACGTGTACCATAGGAAACCATGTTACATGGACTGTAGTGCGTTTCTGAAAACCGCACTAAAAAAAAAAAACATAGGCGTGAACATAGGATGAATCTTCCAGACTGCAACCAGCAAAAAAAGATTAAGGTGGGGGGGATTAAAAGATTGCTTTGGGGGCTTTTAAAGTGTTTGGAATTTCTCCATGGCATCCTAGTCATTGCACACAATGCAATTTCATCCTCCAGAGAATTTCTCTCCTCTAATAATCCGCACTTGGTGTCAGTTGGCTGTTTGTAAAATGACTTCATTTATATTTTAACTCCTATGGGAATATGAAGACTAAAACCATCATGGAAGAGGATTTCTACTTCTCTCTGCTCCGTGTCTCAGTCCTAGAAGTTCTCTTTCCTGACACTCTAACAATATACAGTGCCGTGAAAAAGTATTCATACCCCTTGAAATCTTCCACATTTTGTCATTTTAAACCAAAAACGTAAATGTATTTTATTGGGATTTTATGTGATAGACCGACACAAAGTGGCACAGATTTGTGAAATGGAAGGAAAATGAGAAATGGTTTTCCACATTTTTTGCAAATAAATCTGTGAAAAGTGTGGTGTGCATTTGTATTCACCCCCCTGAGCCAATACTTTGTAGAACCGCCTTTCCCTGCAGTTACAGCTGTAAGTCTTTTTGGGGATGTCTCTACCAGCTTTGCCCATCTGGAGAGGGACATTTTTGCCCATTCCTCTGCAAAATATCTCAAGCTCTGTCAGATTGGATGGAGAGCGTCTGTGAACAGCAATTTTCAAGTCTTGCCACAGATTCTCAATTGGATTTAGGTCTGGGCTTTGACTGGGCCATTCTAACACATGAATATGCTTTGATGTAAACCATTCCATTCCATTGTAGCTCTGGCTGTATGTTTAGGGTCGTTGTCCTGCTGGAAGGTGAACCTCTGGCCAAGTCTCAAGTCTTTTACAGACTCTAACAGGTTTTCTTCTAAGATTGCCTTGTATTTGGTTCCATCCATCTTCCCATCAACTCTGAGCAGCTTTCCTGTCCCTGCTGAAGAAAAGCATCCCCACACCATGATGCTGCCACCACCATGTTTCACAGTGGGGATGGTGTGTTCAGGGTGATGTGCAGTGTTAGTTTTCTGCCACACATAGCGTTTTTGCTTTTAGGCCAAAAAGTTCAATTTTGGTCTCATCTGACCAGAGCACCTTCTTCCACATGTTTGCTGTGTCCCCCACTTGGCTTCTTGCAAACTGCAAACAGGACTTCTTATGGATGGCTTTCTTTCAACAATGGCTTTCTTCTTGCCACTCTTCCATAAAGGGCAGATTTGTGGAGCGCACGACTAATAGTTGTCCTGTGGACAGATTCTCCCAACTGAGCTGTGGATCTCTCCTCTCCTCCAGAGTTGCCATGGGCCTCTTGGCTCCTTCTCTGATTTAATGCTCTCCTTGCCCAGCCGGTCAGTTTATGTGGACGGCCATGTCTTCATAAGTTTGCAGTTGTGCCATACTCTTTCCAGGTATGAGAGGCTTATAATGCTGTAGCTGCACATTTGATTTTTTTTACATTTTTTTTATTGGTTTTATAGCAGAACATTTTTTTTTTTTTTGAATTGTCGGTCTTTTTTGTTTATAGTGCAAAAAATTAAAAAAAATGCAGTTGTTATCAAATACCAGTAAAAGAAAGCTCTACTTGTGGGGGGGGGGAAAGACAATATTTATGTATGTACAGCGTTGCATGACTGCACAATTATCAGTTAAAGTAATGCAGTGCCAGATCGCATAAAATGGCCTGGTCATCATTGTTGATTTTGGTATCAAATTTTTATTTTGTTTTAGTTATAGTCTTTTGACTTAGCGCCGGTTCACATTACCGCGACGCTACTTGCAGGGGCGACCTCCGAGATCGCGGTATGATCAAATGCTTTTAAGAACAGAGGAGAGATCTAGGGTATAACAGATCCCAGACCTCTCCATAAAGAGGACTGTCACTGCCCATGCCATCACACATTATAATGTAAAAAAAAAACACAATTTTTATAAAGTGTAAACAAATAAATAAATAACAGGCTTTGATAGCAGCACTGGTGTGATTGAACTGATAATCAATGCCATAATTATGAATGTATAAGTGCCATTCAGGGAATCCAGTTTTCGGCTCCTTTCTCCCTTCCTCACGCTCAGTGTTCATCTGGACACAGCTGATCAAATGGTAAAGAGCAGTTGATTGGAGTAAAGAGCCAATCTGATCAGCAATGTCCAGTGGACACTGAAATCACAGAGCGCTGCCTGCGCCCCGCAGCGGGAAAGATTACGGGGACGCCATCATTTGACTGCATCCCAGAACTAGACGGCTGCGCTGTAGCGGTTATTCGGCTATAGCACGGTTGGCAAGTGTCACCTAGGAATAAATCTATGTACTGTAGTTTGTCGCTGTTCCATGTGTGCGCAATTTTAAAGCGTGACATGTTTGGTATCTATTTACTTGGTGTAACAACTTTTTATATTTTGCCTAAAAAATTGGGTATTAGTGTGTGCGCAATAAAATTCATTAAAGTGCATTTCTTCCAAAAATTGTGTTTGAAAAACCACTGCGCAAATACCAAATCTCATAAAGTGCAACACCCATCATTTTATTCCAAGGCCTCTCCCTAACCACTTCAGCTCCAGGTTTTACCCCCTTAATGACCAGGCCATTTTTTGCGATTCGGCACTGCGTTGCTTTAACAAGTGCGCCGTCATGCGACACTGTACCCAAATACAATTGATGTCCTTTTTTTCCCCCACAAATAAAGCTATTTTCAATGCAAATCGAATGTATGAATGCAAAAGATGCTGCATTATGGCCACAAGATGGAGCTAAGGAACATACTTATTTCCTTGGGTAGTCAGTGGCATCTAGTGGCCATAAAGTGATTCTACATGTAAATTTTCTTTTCTTTAACCACTTCAGCCTGGGAAGGTTTTCCCCCTTAATGACCAGGCCATTTTTTGCGATTCAGCACTGCGTTGCTTTAACTGACAACTGCGCGGTCATGCTACGCGGTACCCAAATACAATTGATGCCCTTTTTTCCCCACAAATAGAGCTTTCTTTTGGTGGTATTTGACCACCTGCTGCGGTTTTTAGATTTTGCACTATAAACAAAAAAGAGAAAAAAATATAATTTTTGTAAGAACTTACCGTGAAATTATTTTCTGAGTCCTCTGACAGTCGCCGCCCACTCATGCAATCTGCACATCTGGGTATTGGTCTTATCAACAGTAGTAAACTAGGCATAAGATTTTGTTAGAAAACATTCACAAAACCTTTGTATAGACACACATACAGGGGGCTGTACCTCTGGTCCAATACCCCCAGCTAGCAGCACTCCCAAATCAGTTTGGAAGCAAGCAGTATAGAGATCCATGAACCCCAAAAGAGGGGTGGGGGGCGGCGACTGACAGAGGACTCAGAAAATAATTTTACGATAAGTTCTTACAAAAATTATATTTTCTCTTACGTCCTCTGACAGTCGCCGCCCACTCATACAGTCTGCACTTCTGGGACGTCCCAAAAGCAGTGTAGATGTGAGGGGTGGCAAATATAACCGTCAAAATGGCAACGCAGCACCCAGGTCAGAGAAAAGAACCTTATCTGAACCAGAAAGGTAACCACTGGGTAACAGGAAAGCTCAACAGGAGCGAACAAACCCAGGAAATCAAAATAACCAATGGGGAAAAAACCCCAACAGGAGGAGACAGGCTAAAAAACCGCCATGTCTCCCCTAAGGCACTGCCGCACTCAGAACTTTGTGGCCAAAAGAGGCATCTGCCGATGCCAGAACATCAAGTTTGTAAAATTTAGTAAAGCTATGCACGGACGACCAGGTCGCCACCTTGCACACCTGGGACACTGACGCCTAATGGCAGAAGGCCCAAGACGCACTAACCGCTCTGGTAGAGTGTGCCATGACAGGGAAAGGTGGAACCCGATCTCTAATTGAATAGGCCTGTAAAATAGTCTGCCTGATCCATTTGGAAATGGTTGCCGCAGACGCACCCTTCCGAGGTCCTTCAGGAAGGACAAAAAGACAATCCGACTTTCTGAAGGATTCAGTAGACGACAGGTAAACCCTGATCGCCCTCACCAAATCCAAGCAATGCAAGGCAAACTCCTTAGGATGCTTAGGCTTTGCACACAGCGAAGGTAAGACAATGTCCTCATTGAGATGGAAATCCGAAACCACTTTCGGAAGAAAGGACTGATGAGGTCGCAAGACCAGTTTGTCCCTATGAACAACCAGATCCTATGCTAGGCAAAGACAAACTGATTTGGGAATGCTGCTAGCTGGGGGTATTGGACCAGAGGGAAACCCCCCCCCCCCTGTAGGTGTGTCTATACAAAGGTTTTGTGAATGTTTTCTAACAAAATCTTATGCCTAGTTTACTCCTGTGGATAAGACCAATACCCCAGAAGTGCAGACTGTATGAGTGGGCAGCGACTGTCAGAGGACGTAAGAGAAAACAATGTTTTTTACTTTCTGATATAAAACATTCCCAAAAAAAAAAATTAAAAAAATCTATTTTTTTTTTATCCGTTTAGGCTAATTTGTATTCTGCTACATATTTTTGGCTACAAAAAATCCCAAAAAGCACCAAACTACGGGCTAGATTTTTGGACTTTTTATTTTTTGTTAGTAATGGCAGCGATCAGCGATTTTTAGCAGGACTGCGACAGTGCGGCGGACAGATTGGACCCCTGACATTTGAGGACCAGTGACATCAATACAGTAATCAGTGCTAAATATTATGCACTGTTACTATATAAATGACACTGGCAGGCAGGGGGTTAATACGGGGGGTGATCAAAGGGTCAAATGTATGCCTAATTGTGTTTACTGATTGGGGGGGGTTCTGTGATAGGCACACAGAGATCAGTGATTCGGCTTAGCTGAAACACACAATCTCACTGTGGCTGTGTGAGAGCAGAGCCGTCTGCTTTGTTTACATAGGCAGACGACTCTGTCAGTTTCTGTGAAGATCACAGGAGGCCAGCAGAGATCGTGCCGGCTCCTCCCGCGGTCTCTAATCACAGCTGGAGTGCGGCTCCGGTGGCGCGCGCGCCGAGACCGCGTGCACATAATAACGTAGATCTTCGTGATTATGCGCAGCCGAGCCACCCTGCTGCAGTAAATCCGCATGGGTCGGTTAGCAAGTGGTTAAAAGGAAATAATATTTGGGGGGTTCCAAGTAATTTTCTAACAAAAAAAAAAATGCAGATGTCTCTTACGTCCTCTGACAGTTGCCGCCGATCCATATAAGCCTTCACTATTGGGTAATAGCGCCCTCTGCAGGAGTAAGCTAGGCAGATAGAAATGTTAAAGAGGAAGTAAACTCGGCTATGAAATTCAAACTTTTAACATGTATTAAACAGATATGCAATATAATTACATTACACATAAAGTATAAGTGTTCGGCCGCAGGCCGGTATTTGTGGGAGGAGCTAGCGGGCTTTATAGCGCCGCCCCTCCCCTATACCGGCCTGCTGCTGCTCGGATCGTCACTCGGCTGGTCAGGTGTTCTTGTTTGGTCACCTGACGTCGGCCGGATACTGCTGCCTTGTGGACCGGACTTCCGGTCGGGACCTGTGTCAGGAGACACCGCTGCGGGAGCCGAGCTCCTCCATCCCGGCGGCGCTTCCCTGCACTGTGCCGAGCTCATCCTGCACATCCATCCGCCCCATCTTCTTTGCCTCCAGCCGCCGTCTTCATTTCCAGCTGCCAGCTCTACTCTGCTGCTTCTCCCCGCTGTTCAGCAGGGGGTCAGGTACCTGCAGGGTATGGGGGGGAGGGGGGGGAGACTTCCTGCACACACTGCCTGCCTCCGCAAGGCCACGGCTAACTCCTTCTTACAGGCCTCTTGCAAACACTGCCTGCCTCCCTGTAGGCCACAGCTAACCCCATTTCACTGGTTCTTGCACACTCTGCCTGCCTCTCTGCCAGGTCACAGTTACCTTTGACTATTGTGCCCCCCCTGCACTCACTGCCTGCCTGTAAGCCTCGGCTACCTCATCTCATGTATTGCATCACGGTGCCACGGGCACCTTGCTTGGGGGGGGGTCGCTCTGCCTCGGAGAGGGGGGGGGGGTTGGTGCCTGGGGGGTTGGGGGGGGGCTCATCAGCATTGCAGGGTTGTGTTGTTCCTGGTTCCATGTTTGTATCTTCTAGTGGGGGTCATGGGTTGACCCCCCTTTTGACCATTTTGCCTTTTTTCTTCAGGTTCTTCATGTCCTTCAACGCCGGCATCAGGTATTACTTCAGGTTTAGGTTCCTCATGTATTTCACGGCTCCGCTCATTTAGTCTTCACAGACGCCATTGGTGTCACTCATAGACACTGTTAGGCCGGTTCTTCTCTTTGGCCACCACACACTTAGTCACTTGTCGGGCTCGCGCCCGGTGGTTAGGCCCCTTCCGGTTACACTTCAGGCTCGTTCCACACTTCTGTGTTTCACCTGCGGATGCCATTTGGTTCCTGTGCTCCGTCACGGGTTCATCACCTCTGTGCACATACCACACTTCATGTCGTTTGTCCTCTTCGTAGGCACTGTTTTGCTGTTGCACTCCAACTGTGTTGTTCTTGTCATGTTTGGTCTCCCCCCCTCCCCTGTAGGGCAAGTTAAACTGGCTGTTAGGGTTTCAGGTGCTGGCCCTATAGTCCCCCCCCCTTTTTTAGCCGGTCCCGCGAGGCCAACCTCCCAATCTCGTCGGAGATTATTCCGCCCCTCGGGCCAAACCATAGCTAGCGCCTCGCTCCACCCTTCTCATGGGTTTATAGTTAGGGCCTCACCTGTCACGGCCACACATTTAATTCTGTACTGTCACCGAGAGGCCAACTTCCCGCCACCACGTCAGTGGCTCTCGCCCCTCGCCCAAATCATAGGTAGAGCCTCTCACCAGCCACTTGGCATCTAGCAGGGCCTCACCTATCACGAGGTAGTTAAGTTTTTCGCCTTTGGGCACTAGCTAGCCAGCCAGTGGTTTTCCTTACACGTTACGGTCGTTAATCGGACTTGGGCGTTTTATTTTTTGTTTCCTTCAACAGCGGGCCTCAAGGAGCCATCCTGGAAGAAGGGTCTTCATCCCCCTCCACGCCAGCCAGACTCAGCACCCCTGTCGGATCCTGTACCCCCAGGGGTCGTCGGGTTCCATCTCCGCTGGGTTCCTATGGGTCTTGGACCATTCCGAAGATCTCGGCGGTGCTACGCCAGAAGGGTATCCCGTTCCTGGCCACAGCAAGGAAGGCGGAACTTTTCAGATTGATGACGGATCATCCAAAAGATCCTGGACTAGGCACCAGCTCTCAGGGCTGTACGTCTGCTATACAGGGGACCCTGGACTCCATCCTATCTTCCTTGCAGTCCATCGGCGATAGGCTGACTAAACTGGAGGACGCCAGTCCGGCTCAAGGGGGTCCTCCTCCTTCCTTGCCAGTCCTGACCCCAGTTCCCGTTAGTGATCAGGGTAGGCCCCCAGTTCCCATCTTGCCTTCTTCTACGGTTTCTCCTATTATCACCCCGGCCCACTTGGTCCCCCCCAGCTCTCCGCAAGGATATCTTGGAAGGGAAGGATGTCAACCTGGTGGCTCTCCTCATCGCCTCCCAGGACATGGTCGAAAATAAGGTCTATAGTTACGGGGATTTGTCCGTAGTCATGAAGGCCAGGGACCCCAGGCTCAATAAGAAGCTCACTATCCCAGAGTTTGTCCTGGCCTTCGGTATCTACAGGGACGTTTTGTGTTCCGTATACCCACAGCGTCGGGAAGAGTTAGATCTTTACCTACATAAGATCGTGGATCTAGGGCACAAATACGGGGGTTTCACCTTCTTTGACTTCCACAAGTCAGTCTCGGCCAAGGCGGCGGCGGCCTTGGCTCAATTCAACGTTCGAGTTGATTGGAGTCTTTTGGATACCGAGCTGTTCTGCAGGCACTTTGCAGGCTTGGCACCTTCCTCCTGTGCCACATGCTCCTCCACGTCACACTCTGCCAGCCTTTGCCCTGTGGAGGCTGAATCCGCCCCGGCCGGGGTCCTAGGGGGGGGAGCTGGCAGGTCAGAGCAGCGTGGCCTGAGGGATAAGCTGGGTCGTCCCATTGTGTTCTTAGGTAAGGCCCAGGTTTGTAACAATTTTAATGGGGGGGCGTGCAGCTTCAGTGCTTGCAGGCTGCTCCATGTCTGCTCCATCTGTTTCAGGGCCCATACTAAATCTATGTGTCCGTCCAAGATCAACCCTAAACAATGACTAACCGGAGTCAAAGTTGAGGTGTTTTACCTGCAGGCTCATCCGTCTCCTCACCTGGTGGAGTATCTGGTTCAGGGGTTCTCGGGAGGGTTCCACACGGGGCTGGTGTCTCTTCCCACTGGGACATTGGAATGTCCCAACTTACTGTCGGCCAGGGAGGACCCGCAGTCGGTGGATCTACTGCTCGAGAAGGAAGTGCAGGAGGGGTTCATGTTAGGTCCCTTCCCGGCCCCCCCCCCCCTTCTCCTCCTGGCGTACCAACCCTATCGGTATCTCCACGAGTAAATACACCAATAAAAAACGTTTGATAATCGATATGTCGGCTCCTCATTCTTCCACCTACCCCAGCCTTAATTCCCTTATTCCTTCAGCCGAGTTCTCTCTCCACTATACCACCGTGGACAATGCCATCCAGGCCATTTTAGGGGCTGGTAGGGCTGCTTGGCTCAGTAAAACGGATATCGCCAACGCTTTCAAGCTTCTGCCCATTCACCCCTCCTTATGGCACGTCCACGGTGTTAAGTGGAGGGAGAAATATTATTTCGCCACCAGGCTGACCTTTGGGTCCAAAAGCAGCCCTTGGATATTCGATACCTTTGCAGAGACGCTCTGCTGGCTCCTTCTGAATATTTCCAGGTGCCCCTCGGTTTTGCACTAACTAGACAATTTCCTGTTGGTCGAGCGTAGCAACTGCACGCCGGTCAGTTTAAGGAGTACCATGGCCTTATTTTCAACCTTAGGGGTCCCTCTGTCACCAGGCAAAACGGTTGGACCGGTCACCAGGTTGGATTTCTTGGGGATTTCCCTGGATTCCGTCTCTATGCAGTCCAGCTTCCCTGAGGACAAACTTGGACGCATTCGTGGGGTGGTAGGCAGGTTCTTGGAATTAGGGTCTTTTTCAAGGAAGGAGTTGCAGTCCTTGATCGGGTCGTTGAACTTTGCCATGCGAATTATCCCCCAGGGCAGGTCTTTCATCTCCCGGTTGCTGCGGCTGTTGCCAGGTCTTCCGGAGGGCGTCATCTCCCACTTGGATCCCCCTGCCAGGGCGGACCTGGGCATGTGGGTTGAGTTCCTGGACAGCTGGAACGGCATCTCCATGTTCATCCCGCCCATCTCTGCCCAGTCCCCTGTGTTTTGGATGGATGCGGCCGCCAATACCGGGTTCGCGGCCATCTTTGGGGACTCATGGTTCAGGGGTAGTTGGCCGGCCGAGTCACTTGCCTTACCTGCTTTCCAGGAGACCTCAGCTTTGTTTGAGTTATATCCTATTGTGGCGGCAGCTGTCACCTGGGGTAGGTGCTGGTCAGGGATGGCAGTCAAATGTTTCAGTGACAACATGGCTGCCTGTGACATTATCAACAAAGGCCGGTCATCATCCCTGACTATCATGAGGCTGGTCCGCAGGCTGACCTTGGTAGCTGCCACTTACCAGTTTTTTCTATACTGTGAGCATATTCCGGGTCACTCCAACTCAGCCGCTGACGCTCTTTCCCGTTCCAAATTGCAGGTTTTCTTCGCCCTCCACCCGACGGCCGACAGATGCCCCACGCGGATCCCGGAGTTCAAGGATCTGGTCCTGGACTAGCCCGGATCTTGGTGCATGGACGGGAGTTGGCCCGTATGGCTCTGTCATCCAACACCAGGAAGGCCTATGACCGAGCCATGTCCATCTTTCGAAGGTTTTTAGTGGAATTCGGGTTGGATGACCATTCAGTGCAGACTATGGTCGCCTTCGCTGCCTTTTGCCACCTCCAACTTAAGTTATCCGTCAGTACCATCAAACTGTATCTGGCGGGTGTTCAACACCATGTTCTGACGCACCAGCCAAACTCCTTGCCTTTTCTCCGGGCAAATCCTCTGAAGAGCCTCCTGAAGGGTATTGGCAAAGTGGATCACCATTCCTCGGTCAGGCGGTTGCCAATAGATGGGGAGAAATTCCGGGCTCTCTCCAACTTGCTGGACACGGCCCCTTTTGAGCCATACACAAATGCAGTTGTTAAAGCTGCCATGTATCTGGCCTTCTACGGCTTTCTCAGGCCCGGGGAGTTTACGGTAGCTTCCTCAGTAGAGGGGCGCTTATGTCTCCTTAAACGAGATCTGGTCAAGTGGGGGGATCATTACGTTTTGACACTCCAGTGCACCAAGACCAGGCAGGTGGGCCACCCCGTTACCATCCCGTTTTACCCATCAGGGAATCATTGGTGCCTAGTCAAAGTGTTGGATGAATTTGTGGCAGAGACCCTGAGCTCTCCCAGCCATGCTCTGCTCTTTATGCTACTGGACGTTCCCCTCACCACGTCCAAATTCATATACTACATCCGTACACTTTACATCAGACTGGGTTGGGACCATGCGGCGCACTCTGGTCACTCCTTCCGGATAGGTGCGGCTACGGCTGCCTCTGGGAATAACACGCCAGGCCATATTATTAAAAGGCTTGGTCGGTGGGAGTCTGACGCCTTCCAAGTTTATATTCCGCACCCAGAGAAGGAGTTGAGACTAGCGTTTCGCAGGCTTGTGACTTAAGTTGTATTGAATAAAGTGTGTTGTTTTGCTTCCTCTTTTGCCCTCTTTATTTACAGGCTACCCCCCTTACGTCGGTTCAGGCACACCATACCGACTTTTCATTCCAGGGTGACGACTTTAAGTATTGACCACAAGTGTTCGGCCGCAGGCCGGTATTTATGGGAGGAGCTAGCGGGCTTTATAGTGCCGCCCCTCCCCTATACCGGCCTGCTGCTGCTCGGATCGTCACCCCACCCTCCTTCACCCTTTTTCTCAACCTCTTCCCTTTTGGGGTGCCCTCTTTATTTACAGGCTACCCCCCTTACGTCGGTTCAGGCACACCACACCGACTTTCCATTCCAGGGTGACGACTTTAAGTATTGACCACAAGCATCATACCCGTTTAAAAGTACCTTTATTTCAAATGTAATGTATCTCCTACTTCCTGTACTCGGCCACGCCATGTCTACTCCTGTTTAATGCTACCCCTGCTGCCGTCATTTCCGCCCTTACTGCATTACTTGCCGAAATCTCGCGCATGCGCAATTTGCCACTATCCAAGCCTCTTTCTCGATCACCGTTACCTCGGCAACTGAGCTCTGCACTTCACATGATCCACACCCACTAACGAGGTAAGAGGAGCTACATCGCTGGGCTGGAACTATACACCATACACTTTGAAGAAAGAATGGACAAAATCTATATATAGAAAGATAATATATATATATAAAGTTTAAAGCTACAATTACAAGCCTTGCCTAAATAAAAAAAAATGTCATACATATATGAAGAAAGAAAGGACAAAATGTATATATAGAAAGATAAATATATTTAAATGTATGTATGTGTTTAAATATATAGTATATGGATATATATATATATATATATATATATATATATATATGTTATATGTATACAGATATATACTTCTTTATATATATATGTATGTGTGTGTATATATATATATATATATATATATATATATATACACACACATACATATATATATATATATATATATATATATATATATATATATATAAAGAAGTATACATCTGTATACATATAACATATATATATATATATATCCATATACTATATATTTAAACACATACATACATTTAAATATATTTGTGGTCAGGGAATAACTGAGTGAAATACCATTTAAAGAAGTACGGTTGAGGCGTGCCGAAACCGTGGTTCGGGCAGGCCTGTAAATAAAGAGGGCCCACCAAGATGGAATTGTTGAAAAAAGGGGAGTGGAGGGAGGGGTACCCAAAAACGTCAGCCCAGTGAGGAGGGCGGCCTGACGTTAAATAGGCCGGCCCCTCCCCTCCCACAACTGCAGGCTCCGCCTGCCCATTTGTGGTCAGGGAATAACTGAGTGAAATACCATTTAAAGAAGTACGATTGAGGCGTGCCGAAACCGTGGTTCGGGCAGGCCTGTAAATAAAGAGGGCAAAAGGAATAACTTAACCAAAACGACCTTTAATACACACATATCCCACGGGGGTTGGAGGCCCCGTCTAACCTACCCGCGGTGAACTCGCTGGGGCGCAAGAATCCATAGAAGGCCAGGTATATGGCAAACTTGATAACACGATTTGTTCCTGCCTCAAACGACCGTGTGTCCAACACGTCAGACAAGGCCCTAAACCTGCAGCTGTTGATCGGTTGACGTCTCGCGGGCTTGCAGCCCTCCAAGCGAAGGATGCCTTTTAAGATGTTTTTAATTGGCCTGGAAGACATGAAAGCACTGTGACTGGGGTGTGTGTTGATCACATGAAACTGCACCCCTGCGAGATAAAGCTTGACCGTGCTGTGGGCGAGTTTCAGATTTAAGTGGCAAAAGGAGGTGAACGCCACCATGGTGTCTAAGGAAAAAGGATCCGAGATGCTGTACTCCGTGATGAATCTGGAGAAGATGGTCAGAGCCCGATCGTACGAGCGCCTAGTGTTGCCGGAGAGTGCTGATTGAGCCAGCGTGCTCCCATGGGCCATGAGTTTGGCTAGTCCAGGATGAGATCTTGAAACCGAGGTGGCGTGTCTGGGATACTCACGGCTGTGGGGTGCAACTGGAAAAAGACCTGCAATTTGCAACGAGAAAGGGCGTCAGCTGCTGAGTTGTGAGAACCTGGCACATGCTCGCAAATTAAGTGGAACTGTAGGGTGGCAGCGAGCCAAGTTAGTCTCCTAACTAGGCTCATGATGGTGAGGGATGAGGAACGGCCCTTGTTGATTATGTCGCAGGCTGCCATGTTGTCCGTGAAACATTTTACTGTCTGACCTCCCCACCGGTGTCCCCACACCCGGGCTGCTGCCACTATGGGATAAATTTCAAAAAGGGCGGAAGTGCGGTTAAAAGACGGTAGACTGGCAGTCTCGGGTGGCCAAGAGTCTCTGAACCAATTGACCCCGCAAATGGCTGCAAATCCTGAATGTGCTGCCGCGTCGGTCCATAAGACTGGGGAGTGGTCGGTAAAAGGCGGGATGAACATATTCACCCCGTTCCAATGTGCCAGAAACTGCCTCCCGTCGTGCGGGAGGCCAGGGAGCAGACAGAGAAGCCTGGAGACAAAAGCTCGGCCTTGGGGAATAATCCTCATGGCGTAGTTCAGGGAACCTAGAAGAGACAGCAGGTCTTTCCGGGATGCGGAACCTTTAACGAGGAACCCCTCGATCTCTGCCCTGATCCTCTGAACTTTGTCCGGGGGCAGGCTTGCCTGCATGGCGACCGAATCTAGGCAAATGCCTAGGAAGGTCAGTTTGGCGGAGGGACCTATTGTTTTCTTTTCGGCTACCGGAACCCCTAGGGCCGAAAAGAGTGCCACCGTTTTTACCAGGCTGAGCGGAGTGGCTGTGGGACTCTCCACTGTCAGGAAATCATCTAAGTAATGGATGATGACTGGACAGCAACCGACATTTAATAGGAGCCAGCACAGAGCCTCAGCAAATAAATCAAAAATCTTGGGGCTGCTTTTGGCCCCGAAGGTCAGGCGGATGGCAAAATAGTAAAACCCCCTCCATTTCGCACCATGCAGATGCCACAGTGATGGGTGTATGGGCAGCAGCTTGAAAGCATTGGAAATGTCCGTCTTCCCGAGCCAAGCTGCTTTCCCGGCTTTCAGGATAGCCTGAATGGCGTGATCCACTGTAGTGTACTGTAGTGAAAAATCTTCGGAGGGAATAAGAGAATTGAGGCTTGGCGTGGCGATGGAATGAGGAGCCGAGAGGTCTATGATCAATCGTTTTTTATTATTGTATTTCCCCGTGGCTACCCCCAATGGGTTTGTTCGCCAGCAGGAAAAAGGAGGGGTACAGAAAGGCCCTAACATGAAACCCTTGTCTACCTCTGTTTTCAAAAGAGTGTCGACTACAGCCGGGTCAGCCAAGGCTGACTGTAGGTTTTACACTCGATTGTGCCTGACGGGAGTGCCACCAGACCAGTGTGGAACCCTGTCGTGAACCCTGAAACTAAAAAGTCGACTAGGTTTGGAGAGGGATGGGATTTCAAAAAGAAGGCCAGGGAATCGACCTGTACCTCGGTCAGTCAGCTCTTGGGAAAAAGGCGACTGGGGCACATGGACTTGGCGTGGGCCCGGAAGCAGGTGGAGCAGATATGCAACAACCTACAGGCACTGAAGCTGCAGCCCCCCGCGTTGAAGTTGTTGCATACCTGTGCCTTGCCCAAGAACACTATCGGTCTCCCCAGTTTGTCTTTGGTGGACTTCTGATCAGACCTGCTGGGGCCCGGGGTGACCTCGCTGGTGGCAGAAGAACTGGGCTCAACGGCACACAAGTTGGTGGAGTGGGAGTTTGAAGCACAAGTGGCGCATGCAGGTGGCACAAGCCCGGCAAAGTGGCGACAGAACAACTCGGTGTCCAGCTGGCCCCAATCTATCCTGATGTTAAACTGGGCAAAGGTGGCCTCCGCCTTGGCTGAGAATGAGCGGTGATAATCGTAGAAGGTGGTGCCGCTGTACTTGTGCCCCAGGTCGACCAACTTGTGTAGATACAAATCCAGCTCTTCTCTGCGATGAGGGAAGTTAAAGCGGACCACGTCCCTGAACAGACCGAAGGCCAAGACAAACTCGGGAATGGACAGCTTCCTGTTTAGTCTGGGGTCCTTGGCCTTCAGAACCACAGACAGGTCCCCGTAATTGTAAGTCTTGCTCTCGACTATGTCTTGAGAGGCAATTAATAGCGACATAAGATTCACATCCTTCCCCTCCAGAATGTCTTTCCTAATGTTGGGCGGGACCATGTGTGCTGGTGTAATGATGTGAGGAATGGGGCCTGAAGGAGTTGGCATACCTGCGAAGGTGTCCTGAGGGGCTGGCAAGCCAAAGACCTGAGAGGGCAGGGAACCTGGGGAAGCTGCGGAGGCTGGTACAGGGGTTTCTAATTTTTCCAACCTCTGACTTAGGCTACTAACGGAAGCCAGAACAGACGCCATGGTGGCCTGGATTTCGGCTAAAGCGTCCTTGACACTGTCCCGTGCGTCAGTCCCTGGTTGCGGGTAGCCGGTATTGGATACCAAGATCCTGTACAACTCCGCCTTCCTGGCTGTGGCCGGAAATGGTATCCCCCTCCGTCTTAACTCGGCGGCAATCTTAGGAATGGTCCATGTCCTCATGGAACCAGGACTTGACGGAACCTGGCTACCTCCTGCGACGGGAACGGAAACCGGAGTGGGTGGCCTGGCTGGCGTGCTAGGCAGGGAGAGGTCGTCTCCTAGGTCTGACACGCGAGACATGCTGGGATGACATGAAAGGGAAAAGAAGAGATGAAAACTCATACGACAGGGCGTTAACTGGCACTTTTTTTTTTTTGGAAACGGGGGACGTGAGGCCCTGCTAAACCCCAGGGGCTGGTGGAGGCACTAACTATGATTTGGACCTAAGCTGTGCCATGAATGATGGCGGGGTGTAGGCCTCTGGGAAGGTGAAGCCCTGACTACCCTGACCAAATAGCGAGACGCTAGCTATTATTTGGGCCGATGGGCGAAAGTACCTCCGTGTGAGGATGGGTGTTGGTCTCGCGATAACTACAAAGTGACCTGCCTAAGCTCCTGACCCCCCACCCCTGCCCCCCCCCCTTGCGCCAGTTAACGAAGAGGGGAAACTCTTGGTAACGGAACAGCATACCTTAGATGACTCTTGAGGGGTCTTAACTTGGTTGAACGTCTGGTAATGTTCAAGCAGACTACCTGTGGGTAAGCAAAACCGTGGTTGACGCCATGGATGTGAGATGACATGAGAACTG